>NC_068982.1:45994500-46004843 GCF_001194135.2 Octopus bimaculoides | reverse complement strand
TATATATATATATATATATATGACATTGGGTAACAGAAACTGTGTAGAATCATATTCAATGGATTGTACCTGTATTTCAAGTCACAATGGGTTACGCCGGTTCGGCCAGAGAATTATATTACTTATACACTTGTTGGTGAAAATATTCAGTTGCATAGACGTTTATTTAAAGAGCCTGGTCTATCAGATGATCGAAGAAGTGAAAGTTAATAGCCGGAAATTCTGACCGAGATCCATATTTAGAAAGAGTATTGGATTGCGTAGTCTTACAATATTGAAGTCCACAATGTCTGGTAAAAGGCAGGAAGGAGACACAGCTGGAACTCTTCTGATTACAAGTTTTCTCGATTAGTGTTAACCAAGACTAAATAAGAACAATTACAACGAGGTGAACTGAAGCAATATGAATTAATACGTTGAGACAAGAACAGCGAGATAATGTTTATGGAGGATCTGAACTCAAGAGTGCTGATGTTTTCCACCCGATTAGTAATTCTGTTGTTGTGTTGAACATCACACTCGTACACGGGTATGTGACTGCTAATATTCCTAAGTTTTACGTGTTAGTTAGAGCTTTGATCAAAAGTGTTACAGGTGAGACCGTCAAGCCATTTTTCTTTTCAAAGGGAAAATGGACAACTACAAACGCAGGCGTAGCTGCGTGGTAAGAAGTTTGCTTCCCAAGCACATAGTTTGGGCTGAGTCTCACTGCGTGGCACCTTGAGCGAGTGTCTTCTACTATTGTAGCCTCAGGCCAACTAAAGCCTTCCGAGTGGATTTGGGAGACAAAAAGCCAGCCGCATATATATTAATAAACGAGGGTACAAAATAATACCGGCATTGCTAGAAATAAGAGTAAAAAACGAAATGAATAGCTAGACAAGGCGATCTCTCGAAGTCTGAGAAAGACGGTTCTGCAATTTGCTGAATTTCCTACGCAAATGATTTGTTTGTAATGATCAAATATTTGTGCTGTATATTAACTCGCTGAACAGGTGCTTGGTGCGCCACACGTCAGGTGTCGAAGTGATCAGAAAGCAGTGTGAAATAACCTGTGTTACTCACGAATACCGGTCCATTAATTGAAACCCCGATCTCGCAATCATGAATACAATGCTCTAACTACTGGGAAATGCATCCTCACCATCATCTATGGTACATCGTTTATTATATGGTGTTTATCTTCTCGTTCTCTCCCTTTTCTTACATAGACTATATGGTTTAAAAGAGGTTTAGCTGCTATTTCCCGTATGCAGAACGACCACCACAGATGCTCCCTCGTTTGCTCGTTCCGTTAATGTTGTTAACGAAGGTAACGAAGACTAAACTAATTAAGCATTACTAAAATGAGCGACAACTAACTAATCAGGCTTGTACTGAGCCAAGATATGTTATTTTGGCACCATTGCATCAAATATATGTTATCATTTACTATTTGGTATCCATTCAGTAGGCAGCCTTGTGTATCCACTTCCGCGTCGAATCATTCTTCTAATTAGACTTCAGTATTAGTTACAATTTAATTGAAGTCTTACTTAGTAATTAATTACTTAAAACCATTAAGTTTTACTTTCCCCCATTAACTAGGTTGTTATCACTATCTATTTATCTTGACTCTATTAACTTACTGACATACTCACCTTCAGAAGTCATTTGATTTCTTGTAATTATTGATCAATTCAAAAATACCTCAGATTTTAAGGGGTGGTAAAATCGATTATACATACATATATACATACATACACACACACACACACACACACACACACACACACACACACACACACACACACACACACACACACACACATACACATATATGCCTTATTTTGTTTGTATAACGTATATTTATTTTATTTTGTTTGTATATTCATATTTCTGCCATATTTGTTTTCGGCACTGTTCCCAGCGTTCGTTTGCTATTCCCAGCAGCTTCTCACTGTCGACGCCTCCAAAAGTGACTAATATTACCGTTAAAGGCGTGAAATTGTAAGAATTTTGGGGACGATAACTGACGAGGGATTAGCAAAGTCTCGTCTCGGGTGTGAATTTCCCGTGTGTTCCTTTTTCGTGCTTCTAATTAAATTTTGGGACTATATAAATATATATATACTTCAATTCTTGAACGGTACGTCATTTATCGGTTCATAGTGGGGGTTGAACACAAAACGCAAGGAACCATTTATAAACTGCAAGGCATATTATCACCCGACGTTCTATAAAAGTTCTGCCAATTCGCCTCCTAAGCAGACAAAAAGCTTATCAACACCACCCCACCTGACACTAAACATACGGCCATGCTGGGCCACCACGTTGAAGGATTCTAGCCAAAGTATCTATTTTTAAAATCTGGTTTTCATCCTATCGGCTTCTTTTGCCAAACCGTAAAGTCACGGAAAGGTAAACAAATTGACACTGACTATCAAGCGGTAGGGGAATATTTTCCCAAGGTGCTGCGGAGCGCAATTGAATCCGAAGCTACATGGCTAAAAAACGAAACCTTAACCACAGAATTATGTCGTTGTTTGGTTCTAGGTTAATCCAGATATTCCAGCCGTAGCCATCCCTATTTTTGGTCTATCAGGAATAAACTACACTAGCTTATGTATCTTCAGTTTTGAGAGCGGTTTGTGATTTAAAGGAAATTTGACAGCTATTTCCAGCAGGTACAGAATTTTTTAGGTTGCACATGCTTATTTAACGCGACGTGGAAATATAACAACCAAAGTCCACCTAGTTGTTGTGAAACCATGTGCCCTCTAGATTGAGATGATGGGCTTATGATTGCTGGGTCCATGGTTCAAGTTTCGGAACGGACATTGCGTTGCATCTTTGCGCAAGACACTTCATTTTACGTTGCTCAAGTTCACTCGTTTGAATATGAGTAACAGTGGTGGTTAAGAGTTAATCCGACGATGGACTTACGTACTATTCACTAAGAAGTCTTATAGTTTGAGTTGTCAAAACAGCTCGAATCTCGGCAGCTTATCAAAGAGTTAGTCTTGTAGTATCTTGATCGTGCAGGTTTGAGATGGACTTCATTTATTGGGTGGGGAAATACTATTTCTATTAGGCAAAATTAACACGTAGAGACTCGCTGATAAACTGATGTGCAGAGGCAAGGGTACATTGGGACGTTAACCAAATATGTGGCTTGAAAACAACAGAAAAGTGGTATGAACATGAACCAGAAGCTGTGATAGATAATGAGAATTACAAGATCTTGTGGGATTTCTCCATAAATTCTGACCATACAATTGAAGCAAGATGACTAGATATGATCACAGAGAACAAAATAAACAGTGTAAGATCATAGATTTTGCAATATAGGAGTGGCTGTGTGTTGAGTAGCTTGCTTACCAACCACATGGTTCTGGGTTCAGTTCCACTGTGTGGCACCTTGGGCAAGTGTCTTCTACTATAACCACGGGCCGACCAAAGCCTTATGGGTGGATTTGGTAGACTGAAACTCAAAGAAGCCCGTCGTATATATGTATATATAAATGTGTGTGTGTGTGTGTGTGTGTGTGTGTGTGTGTGTGTGTGTGTGTGTGTTTGTGTGTCTGTGTTTGTCCCCCACCCCACCAACATCGCTTGACAACCGATCCTGGTGTGTCTGCGTCCCCGTAACTTAGCGGTTTTGCAAAAGAGACTGATAGAGTGAGTACTAGGCTCACAAAGAATAAGTCCTGGGTGCTCCAACATAGCCGCAGTCAAATGACTGAAACAAGTAAAAGAGTAAAAGAGTAATAAGAGGTAGCAGAGTCGATACCAAAGAAATTAAGAACAAAAAAACTGAGAAATATCAGGATCTCGCCAGATGATCTGCGGATACTGCGGAATACCAAGACAATACTTATTCCTGTAGTAATTGATGCACTTGAGATATTTGATAGTGGCCGCCTGAAAAATAAAATTGCTAGAAGTCTCAATTAGATAGATACCTGGTGTCCAAGTCATAATATTTGAGTTTTTAAACCATTGCATGAAATTAGATGTCTCTGGGCAGTTCACTTAATCTCAGATATACGAATAGTAATTTTAATTGCTAAATTCTAATTGCTAAACCTGGTATGCTAAAATATCTATCATCTAACAGTACATTTATAATTCACCATTTTAATATCACATAATCAAGAGTCAACCGCGTGCAAAATGAGAACGAAGTGGCTGTATCGAAGAAAAACAATTTAAAAAAAAAAGCATTGGAATACATTCATATAAATAGTTATATATATCATTGTCAGCAAATATGTCAACATATGTTCTAAGTTCAATTTTCGCTGAAGTCAGCTTAGTTTTCCATTCTTCTGGTGTCTATAAATACAATACTTATTACGGTCAGCGGAAAGGTAGAGTCGGTAGAGCGTTGAATGACATATCTTACAGTATTCTTTTTTATTCCCCCAACTGTTTGCGCTCTGAGTACAAATTCCGACGCGACGTTATTTCCCACTTTGGCACCATTAGCGGATTCCGCCATTATTGTACGCAATCTGGTAAAGCTTCCGATTTATAAATACGTACCTTCCTCCGTGGAGGCCCTAAAATGGGTAATGGGCACCGTCTTTTTCTTTCACATCAGTTAATAAAAGTACCAAAAACATATTCTAGAAGAATTATTAGCATCATCATCATCATCATCATCATCATCATCATCATCATCATCATCATCATCATCAATAATATTAAAATGCTAACTTTTTGTTTTTGTACGTATCTGCTGTGTGCGTCACACTTACTTCAAAGAAGTGGCAAAGCGAGAGAGAGAAGGACAGAGACGAAGTAAGAAAGAGAGAGAGAGTGAGTGAGAGAGAGGAGAAGAGATAGTGAGAGAAAAAGAGAGTGAAAGAGACGGTGAGTGGTATCGTGGTTCGTTTTGTGTTTTAAATGCTTCAGAGAGGACGTATTTGAGGAAGAAAGAGAGTGAGTGAGAAAGTGAGCGTGAGAGAGAAAGAGAGAGTGTGAAAGAGACGGTGAGTGGTGACGGCGTTCGTTTTGTGTTTTTAAATGTTTATCACAACGCAAGAGAAGTAGATACATTGATACATATAAACATCGTTAAATCAAAAGCGGGAGAAAAGAGGGGCACAAAAGAAGTGAAAGAGAAAGAGAAAGAGAGAAAGTGAGAGAGACAGTAGATACATAAATCCAAATAATAGTTCATAGATACATAGACACAGAAAATATTGGCTGTCAGTTTCAATTTTCATTACCACACGAGGATAAAATTAACTGACAAATGGCTGAGTACTCCACAGACATGCATAACATTAACGTAGTTCTCTGGGAGATTCAGCCTCTGAGAGATTCAGAATATGACAAGGCTGGCCCCTTTGAATTACAGGTACGACTCGAGACATATATATATGAATGTATTTGTGTGTGTGTGTGTGTGTGTGTGTGTGTGTATTATAGGTTAGTTAAAACATATTTGCAATTATAAGTGTCGCGTGGTGGAAATAAACGCAATTACCAAACGTTCTTTCATAAATCCATTTATTATTTCGTTCTTTTGCATTTCAATTTGTACATTTTTACCAGGAAATTTTCAACAACTGCACGCCAGATTAAATGGAAAAACGAGTAATTTTATCTCTTAAAAATTGATTGTCTTGCAATAAATGAAAAAGTTCTTAATATTATACCAGAGGCACTTAAAACGTACTTAAGCACAGATTCAGTGTCCTGCAATAATGAAGAGGAGGTTCAGAACTATCCATTTGAATTCATAAACTCACTCATTCCATTCGGTATGCCTCCTCATCGCCTCAACTTAAAAGTTGTAATGCTGCAAATAAATCTTTTGATCAGTCAAGGATTATGTAATGGAACTCGCATGAAAGTGCAAAGACTTCATGAACATTGTGTAGAGGTATCATTGGTAACAGGCTCCAACAGAGGTCGTACAGTTCTAATTCCCAGAATTAAACTTAGCCCAAGTGATGCAAATATTCCATTCACACTAAACAGACTTCAGTTTCCACTTCGACTTGCACATTCAATGACAATTAATAAGGCTCAAGGGCAAACATTTGAAAAAGTTGGAATACATTTGCCTCAACCGGTATTTTCTCATGGCCAATTATATGTCACATTTTCAAGAGCACAAGCTATGAACAATATCAAAGTAAGAGTTATGACACTCAATTGGGGTAACAGACAAGACCAAAAACGTGGTGTGACATACACACAAATTATTGTCTACCATGAAGTACTGTGAAGAAGACCACCGCACCAGCTAGCATCACCACCACACCAGCCACTCTGTCATTACACATCCACATCCACATTACACCTTTAAGATCAGGGAACCAGTTAGGGGCTAGCTGGATCTCTCTCGGCAAACCAGCAAACCACAAAATCGCACCAGCCTGCATCACACTACCTCCAAGCCCGTGGAATATATATATTATGTATGTATGTATGTATGTATGTATGTATGTATAATGAGTAGATATATACATCGATAGCAAGAACAGTAGATGTAAACAAACAGTTGAACTGAAATGAAATGAAAATAATCTTACTTCGCAAACAACTTATGCTGAGCTTTGTTACTGAAAACTATAGTGGTGGTGACAGTGGTGGTGGCGAGTGAATAGTGGAAAGTGTGATTTTTTTTACCCCAATTTTTTTTTTTTTATATCACCCATCACTTAACACATGCTCATAAGTGCAATTATTTATCGTCTGCTCGCTTGAAAATTGATATTCATTTATAAAATATGGATGACAGACTATGTAAGTTAAGAAGTGAAAGAATGAGACAGTATAAGGAATGACGTAAAGAGAAGCAGAGGGCTGATTCACTAAAATAATCACGGGAGACAGAAGTGTAAAAGGGAAAATATGAATCAAAGAGAATATAGTGAGTATTTCCAACAGATAAAAGAACGTATTCAAGACAGAATAGAAAATGAAAATGAGAGACAACGTTCAAAAAAGCTGTAAACACGTAGTTGAAAGTTACATTAGTGGCATGAATAGTCTCTGTAATCATTGTGAAGTTCTTGATTTATAAATGAACCTCTGATCTGCTGAGGAAATGGGAAAGTCATGCTCCCTCAATTACAGCCTTATCCAGAAGAAATGGAAGTTTATTTTTGTAAATGGAAATAATGCAGAATATACAATTTCAATAGAAATAATAATTTTTATGGTTATGTATACACTTCCAACCATCTAAAACATTTCGTATTTACCATAGAATTTCTACGGGTACAAGTACCATATTAATATGCCAACAGTAAATTTCTGTGGTGAAAAAGTCTGTCACGTCGTAGAAACGGGATGGTAAAAGTGTCTGTACGTGTATGTTTGTATTTGTGCATGAGATTCAGACTAACGCTAGTAACACGTGAACACGTACACACACACACACACACACACACACACACACACACACACACACATGCACATACACACACACACACACACACACACACACACACACACACACACACACACACGAACGCTACTAGCGCACGCAAACGTAACACACACCCAGGCAAGACAACAATTATCTATAAGCATGTGTAAAGGAGAGTGCGAGGTATGTTTGTATGTGCAACCATCTAAAAATCTTCCTATTGACCGTGAAATGTCCACGAATACTGGTGGTAGTACTGATAATAATAAGACATGCACTGTGTGATGCATGGCCCTGAGAGCCTCGTTTTCTTTTCGTACTAATGTACGTAAGGGCTATCTTTCTTCGTCCAGCACTTAAGCCGCGTAATGCAGATGAAAAGTGTCGTGGACATCTCTTCACATGACTGAGTTTTATGCTCACAGAGTTGGTGTTTGCTAGTCTTATGAAAAACGTGCAAATTATATAATCCATTAATACCGATTTACGTTTTCTGTCTTGCTTTTCTATATATGTGTAGTTCTATCCTATTTATCAAGAATTTTTCAACTTCAATTATATACTTTTACAGTTTGTTGAGAACAATGTTGTTTAGAGATCCATGGTCAACGTTCCTACGTTTTCACAATCTTATTATCAGGGTATCAAATGTGAATTGCCTCTCTTCTCGTAGTCGAGTTTATTAATATATAGAATTTACTGTCAAAAATTTCTTCCTACGTCAGCAATCACGTGTTAATTTTGTTCTATAGAAGCGAAATTTGTGTACGCTTATATATATTTAGATCCAAAGATATAGATATATGTATATATATACGTATATATAGGCGTGCACAGACACAAACAGAGTTTTGTGTATGTGTGTAAGTATTTGTATATATATATAAATATGTAAAATACAATAATAACTATATAATAATATATCATAATAATATATATACTTCGATTTAAAGTGATATTTATTTATTGACTGAAAAATGATGAGCTAATTTAGGCCAGAATCGAATACACAAATCAACGCTAACACGGCTCCTTGCGCATCCAATTGGGCCAAACATTCACCCATCAATTTCAGCCAAATTTTATGAACATATACTTTAACTATCCAATACTACATATAATATTTGTAAACAAACCAGAAGGCTTTATAAGTTACGGAGATAGAGCGACAATGGAAGTCTATTAGTACTATAATAACTATATAATAATGTATCATATGATTATATATATATATATATATATATATATATATATATATAGTTATTATTGTGCTAATAGACTTCCATAGTTGCTCTATCTTCGTAAATTACAAAGCCATCTGGTTTGTTTACAAATATTATAGGTAGTAGATACACACGCGCGCAAATATATATTAGGGTGGGGTGCAGGATGTATACATGCGCATGCGTGTAATTTTTCCATCTTTTTTCTTGACAATCACCTCATTTTACTGTAATTATTCTTTCCATATAATACATATAAATATTTATTTGAACATATATTTTGCTTGTTTTCTTATTCCGCCCTTTCGTTTAAAAATGGTTATTGTAACTAATATGGACATAAACACTCGCTAGCGTTTTCAAGATCAACCTGCTGCATTTGATTTCGAGCCTCATTAACCAGGAATATAATCTTCATACATGCCTGTTTTGTGAATGCTTCACTCATTAAAACTAGACACATTTCGTCATGATTTATCCGTATGTAAAAATCACTGCGGTCCTACTTGTTGCATATCGATCATAAGCATTTAAATATTGACAAAAACACAACTTTCTCATGTTCTGCTCAAATAAAAAATAAAATACTATAAGCAAAATTAAAATTGCAGAAAAAAAAACTTTGAGAATATTGTAATTTGGTCATAAACATCCTAGTATTATTTCACGACTCAACACCCTCTACCGACTAAATTGTATATATGTATGTATGTATGTATGTATGTATGTATGTATGTATGTATGTATGTATGTACGTAACACGTACGTATGTATGTATGTATGTATGTATGTATGTATGCATGTATGTATGTTCAACATACATGATCTTTTGTTGCTCAGAATATTTCAGTGATAGGGCGGCGAGTTGGCAGAAAGATTAGCACGCCGGATGAAATGTTTAACGGTTTTTCGTCTGTCTGCACGTTCTGCGTTCAAATTCCGCCGAGGTCGACTTCGCCTTTCATTCTTTCGGGGTCGATAAATTAAGTACCAGTTGCGTACTGGGGTCGATCTATTGACTGGCCTCCCTCGCCCAAAATTTCGGGCCTTGTGCCTAGAGTAGAAAAGAATATTTCAGAGATCCTTGAATATGTCACTCTCTAACAATTGGACCTTAACACATGCTCTGCTTTCTGACATCTTCAAAGTTAGAACAGCAAAAAATAAAAAGAACATCAACGTAACATTATAACTATCAAGCATGATTTATTTTGTTGCTGTTATACATGAAACTGCTGTTATTTTTGCTGTTCTCTTCGTTCTTGTTGTTGTTACTTCACTTTCTGACATAGTTGGTCTCGTCAGGTCACAATTGGCTTCCAATCTTTAGACTGGAACATAAATCGATTAAATATAAGCAAATTTGGAAGCCATTAATACAAAGAGTTCGTGTACCAAGCAACAACCACTTATATACATATATACATATATGTAGGTATACAGAAGCGCAAACATAAATGTATGTATGCATACACATATACATGCTTACATACATATATGTACGAATATTTATGCATTCTTATATACACCCAAGGATACACATGTACACGTATAAAATTACACATATAGAAAGACGTTTCAAAAAAGCAATTCATTTTAAAAAGAATATGAAACGTATACATTGAAGAAAATGGCGCCCTTTTTACATGTTTGAAGGATAATCGATGTCTGTATGCATGCATGTATATCATATATCATATATATATACATACACACATATATATGTTATGTATATATACATATATATG
>NC_068982.1:45986879-45993921 GCF_001194135.2 Octopus bimaculoides | reverse complement strand
ATATATATATATATATATATATATACATACACACATATATATGTTATGTATATATACATATATATGTATGTATGTATATATGCTCGCCCATATGATGACAGAAAGGGAGTGAGTTGATGGAAGAGGAAGTGAGAGACTGAGAAACAGAAAGTGAAAAGTGAGGGTTCTATCACGATAGGGTGATAACATCTGAGTTGATAATGTAATAGTTGGGAGAATGAAATATTTTGAATGAAAACCTATAGCTACTATTGATTCACGCATAACACTGGCAATGCACTTTCTTTTCTTTACAAGCGCTACCGTTCGAATAATACCGTTGCAAATATTTCCAGGTAACAAAATCCTAAGCTGAAAGAAAATCTCATTTTGTAGCTGACTTCGATTACGTGCAAGGTCTTTGTTTAATAGGGCTTACCTGGGTGTGTTTTATATCTTCTGTGCTGTTGCAGTTTTTTTTTTCTTTTTCTTTAATATGATTTCGTGTTCATCGATAACTTTAGAGTGGAGAAACATTTTGTTTTTCTTTCTACTATAATTCACAAGGGTCTGAGATTTTAGAATAGAATAGTGGTTTGCTAATGGATTAGATGGATTCCAGTGCTCAACTGGTACTTATTTTATCAACCTCGAAACGGTGAGATACATAGTGGACTTCGGCGGAATTTGAACTCGAAACGTGAAGAGCCGAAAGAAACGTTGTTAAGCATTTTGCCTGGCGCTATAATTATGCTAGCCTACCGCCTTAGGGAAAAACATTATTTTGGACACACTTAGAAAGCGGCGAGCTGGCAGAAACGTTAGCACGCCGGACGAAACGCTTAGCGGTATTTCGTCTGTCTTTACGTTCTGAGTTCTAATTCCGCCGAGGTCCACTTTGCCTTTCATCCTTTCGGGGTCGATAAATTAAGTACCAGTTACGCACTGGGGTCGATATAATCGACTTAATCCGTTTGTCTGTCCTTGTTTGTCCCCTCTGTGTGTAGCCCCTTGTGGGCAGTAAAGAAATAGGTATTTCGTCTGTCTTTACGTTCTGATTTCTAATTCTGCCGGCTTTGCCTTTCATCCTTTCGGGGTTGATAAATTAAGTACCAATTGCGTACTGGAGTCAATCTAATCGACTGGCCCCCTCCCTCAAAATTTCGGGCCTTGTGCTTAGAGCAGAAAAGATTATTTTGAACACATTTGCATTTCATTTTTACTGCGGAAAATTCACTACACATTGTTTTATTCTTATACTGATTTCAGTCATCTGACTGCGACCATTCCGGGGTGCCGCATTGAAGGGTTTTCGTCGAACAAATGTAAACAAGTATTAAGCTTGGTAATTATTTTATCAAACTCTTTAGCCGAACTACTAAGTCACGGGGACATTAAACATGCCGATTGTCAAACGGCGGTGGGAGACAAACACAAATACAAAGGCACAAACACACACACTCACACACACTCACACACACACGTGTGTATGAGACGAGCTTTTTTCAGTTTCCCCTCTATCAAATCCATTCACAAAGCTTTTGTCGACCAGAGGCTATAGTAGAAGATACCTGACCAAGATGCTACGCAGTGGGACTGAACCCTTTCGTTATCGCTTAACATACTAGAAAAAGCCACTAAATTTTACTCATATTGTCCTTAAAAATGTATGGACACTTTCGGTAATATTCTTCGAGATGTGCAGAAAGGTGAGATGATCATATCTAGAATGTCCTTCATCCTAGATATGCTACATCAAGGCTGGCTCAAGTTTAATCTACAACCAGTAAGATAAGTGGCGTTGAAACAATTCCTGTCGTATTTGGTTGTTGTTTTCTTAATCCCTATCAATCCCATCGGCTGATTTACTCGGACTAGAGTAACTCTTCAATATTAGATGTCCAGATCTGCCATAGCAGTCTTCATATCTTCAATCAATATTTCATTGTCCTCCACAAGCTGACCAGTATATTCTCTACTTGGTCTTCCGATATCTGTATATGTGCATGCGTGGGTTTCCAGAAACTTATATAGCTAGATATTTCATTTTGCTTCTCCAGTAATGTCCTGCAAAACAACATGTTTTTCTTTCTCTGGTTACTGAGGTGATGATAGGAAGACTATCATACAGTTTCTTATTTGTTCAGTGTTGTTTCCAAGAAAGATTGAAAACTGCACGATATATCTTCAACGATGCTTAACTGTGACTATTGAGTATTTTTGTATATCAAGAACTATATTATCACACTAAAACTCATGTCATTTTAAAAACACAATGAATTTTGGTTTTGAGGGAAATTGGGTTGCTTTTTCTTTCAGTTCAAGGGACTACGCAGAGGCTGAACCTATAAATGTGTATACAAAGTGAAATGGCTTTTACTACGAATCGAAAGTACGTGGGGGTGCTGAAAATTTCCTGGCTTTAAGGGTGTCGCGAAAGGCCTGGTTGGGGGTCCAACCTACCGAGTTCCTTTACAGGGCTTAGAAAATCTGACCGGATTGCTGCAATAAGTGTGAGTCTGAGGAGAGGAGAGGAATATGTTCAATAAAATCATAATTAACTGCTCCTCCTGTTTTATCTTTAACCCAAAGCCAGGAACTTTCCAGCACACCCTCGTATGTCGTGGTCTGTATTTACTATGACGATATCTCTTGCACTACAAACTCATCACGATTTCTGTATTGATTTTTGGTATTAATTTTTCTCTTCATATTTGGAAAACAATAACGACAACAACAACAGCATTAACAATAACGACAGCAACAACAATATTGACAACCATGACCACCTTTACTCTCCACCTTTACCTTTTTTTATTTTATTTCTTTATATCTATACATTGGCAAATGTATGCACAACGGAGACGCAGACAAATACATTCGAATAAAGAGCATAACCGATACATGTATATATATATATAGACGTACAAACATGCACTTATACGCTGACACACGCAGACAGTCACAACCATATTTAACATTTTTACATTTACTCTAATTCTTTTGTTACGGCTTCATTGCATTGACGTCAAATGATATTGAGTGTACGTCACACACTCCCCCCACTCAGTCTGTCTGCTCTTTATTTCTGCGTGGATATATATTTGCATTTATCTGTGTGTACATACGTGCGTATGTGTATCTATTCATGTATATGTGCAGGTATCTGTATGTTTGTGTATATCCAGTATATCATGTTTATATACAAATTCATATGTATGTGCGTTGAAGAGTAATTATGAAGTGTTCTTCAAAAGACAAAGGCTGACAACAATCGTTAAATGTAAAAAAAGACAACATACATACAAGTAGTAGACTCTATCATATGTATACACACTCTCTCACACACACACACACACACACACACACACACACACACACACATATAAATTGGAAGTCACTTCAAAGTTTGACCAAATGTTTGGAAAACTAACTACTAGTGAAACTTTGGAGTACCCATTAAAATTTTATGATATACAAACATGCATGCATACATGTACATCAATGAATGTGTGTATGTATATATGCAGATTTGTATGTTTTGTTTTATGCAAATATGTATTCTCATGCATATGGTTGCATAGAAATGACCATATATATTTAAATGATAAACTTCTGGAAAGTTTTACAGATTTTTACGTAGCCTTTGAATCAGCTTTCTCCTTTCTGGTTTTGAGAAGCCTAATTTCTCAGGATTGGTATTTAGGAAGTGTGTTACATATCTCGGGGCCCCAATAATTACTGGTATAAACCTGAACTTGTAATCTGGATAGAGTAACTGCAGATTTCTCAATAGTTCAGCGTAAGTGTTCTCTTTTTCCCTGATCTTCAGTTATGTATGTATGTATGTATGTATGTATGTATGTATGTACGTATGCATGTATGTATGTATGTATGTATGTACGTACGTACGTACGCATGTATGTATGTATATATGTATGTATGTATGTATGCATGTATGTATGTATACTTATGTGTTGAGTGTTTATTATTATCTGAGAAAAACAGGAAATTAAAACCGGATCACGGTCATTTTCGATCGGCTTTTGGTCGGCTTGCACGTCACTTCATTAGAAACAAAACAGAAATTATTGTTGTGCATGGATACTCTGTGTGTGTAGGTGTGTGTGTGTGTATGTGTGTGTGTGTATATGTGTGTGTGTGTGTGTGTGCGTGCGTGCGTGCGTGTGTGCGTACACATACATCTACACACATATATTATGAAATAAAACATGAGACTTTGTTTGTAAGATATATTTAGTTACACCATTTTACATACGTTTCATTTACAAAATATGATTATTTGTTGAATAATGTAAATAACATAATCAGAACGTATTGTCAATTCTTCAGAGAGGAGTGACCTTTACATGTAACATTACTGCTTTGTTGAATCCTTGACAGAAGTAAGTTTTAAATAGCATTATATCAATAGGTACGTACATACATACATATGCGCGCGAGTGTGTATATCCGACTGGGAACTCAGATTTTGTACTTAATGGCTTATTCAACCACTTCAATAAGTCGTTTAGATAGAGAGCTGAGGTCCCGTCAAATCGATATGATATCAATAAATTTCATCCTACTTTATATAGAGAGTTCCACCATTAGTAATTTTCTTTTTCAACAAGTTGATTATCTCAACCAAATGACACATACGTGTATACACACCCATACAACCACGAATGTGTGTGTGTGTGTGTGAGAGAGAGAGAGAGAGACAGACAGACAGAGAGAGACAGAGAGAGAGACAGAGAGAGAGACAGAGAGAGTGACAGAGAGACAGAGAGAGACAGAGAGAGACAGAGAGAGAGATAGATAGATAGATAGATAGATAGATAGATAGATAGATAGATAGATAGATAGATAAATAGATAGATAGATAGATATGTAGGTTGATGCTTCATCTCACTGTAATCATTAGCCATCATCTCTGTGTTGTCCCCCGAATCCAAAAGGTGAATATATTGTACAAAGCCTCTCTCATACAACCGAACACCAACGATCTCTTCAACAGAATAGCTCACTCCCACACTAAAGTAGAGGGTCATAATATTTTGCTTTTTGGTTTATTTAGAATTATCGTTGAGAAATTTAGATTTCCTTGCATGCAATATAATATTAACGATGGATTTTTTTTTTTTCTGTAGAGGTAATAGATTTTGCATAGATGAGAGCTGCTCTAAGAATCGGTTCACCTATCGTAGGTTAGTAATATTTAATATCAAATTGGAAAAATGTGGCATTCATTTTTATCTTGAATAGAGATAAGCCATTGTATAACATAAGTAATGTTATTCTAAAGCAGTAATGGCGGTTGTGCTTAATTTTAGCAATGATTCAATCTAAAATGCTTTTAAGAACGATGGCTAAATCATATATATAGATATAGATAAATAGATAGATAAATAGATAGCTAGATAGATTGATAGATAGAAAGATAGATAGACAGATACGCCTTCAGATACTTATATACATATATATGCGTATATTATATATATATATATATATATATATATATATATATATATATAAAAGAAATTGTTATATGCATATATATATATATGTATATATGTATGTGCATATGTGTATGTATCTATATATGTATGTATTATATACATATATATATGCATGTATGTATATATATATTTGTATATATGGATATATATATGTCTGTATATATATATATGTGTGTGTATATGTATATATATGCGTACGGGCGTACATACATGCATACATACATATATACATACACATACACACACACACAGACGTATGTCTAAATATACACACAGTTATATGCGTGTTTCTGGTAACAGTATTTGTTCTATATAAGCTGAAAATGCGATTATATATTTAGGAATTTCGCTGCGGAAACCATGCGCATTTGAGTTCAATCCCAATGCTTGTTACTTTGGGCAAGTTAACTCCATCATACCATAAGTTGGCCAATATATTATAAATGAAATTTGATGGACGGAACCTCCGCCGAACGTCGTAGTACCTACGATCATGTGTTTTCACTCGCGCATGTGTGTCTGTCTGTCACTAATTGATAGCCGGTGTTTGTTTATGTTTCCTCAACTTAGAGGTTTGTTGAGAAAAATAACAAATAAAAAAGAGACCGGTAGAATGAGTTCAAGAGTTTTAAACAAAATATTATTTGAGCCGGTTTGCTCGACTAAACATATCAAAGCAGTGTGCCAGCAAGTTTGTATGTAGTCTTTTCTTTTTAATTAGTTGAACTCTTCCTGTGAGGAAGAAGCTACTTTGAAACAAAGATATAAACCTCTATCGTCAAAATGTAGATAACAAAAACAAATTCATATTTTAAACTCGATAAAAGTCTTGGATATTTTGACCGTTCCGCTTACAGACTGTCTTTGTAATATATGAATTAGATGGTTGATTTCTTTTTCTAAAAATCCTGGCTTACCTATATTATCACGTAAGTATTTAATCACAAAACCAAGTGCACTAACTACCGTGTTTCCCCGAAAATAATACAGGACTTATATTAATTTTCAATCCGAAATATGACACTAGGGCTTATTTTGGGGGGATGTCTTATTTTGATGTATCAAAAAATGAAGTTACAAAGTAAAAATTACGAGATTTCTAAATAAACAGAAATTACGAAAAACGATCTACATTTACTTACCACTAACATGTTTTTTTTTATTCAGAAACTCATTAACAACAATTTATTCAAAAACAATCATATCATCATCCACTGGAATGTCTTGCATGTCATCAGTGTTTATTGGTATAAATGGGAATTTATAATCTGGATATAGAAGCTGGAGGCCTCGAAGCAGTTGTCAGTAGCTATCTTCTTTCTCTTTGATTTTCGAAGAGATATTTTACATCAGCAGAACAGCTGACCTCTGAGACGGCACTTTTTTTTTTTTTTTCGTCTCTCCCAAACAACAATATCCTACCTATTATGCTTACACTTGATATAAGTTCTGATGGGAATGTTCCACCAATATTCCATGTATTGATGTGCAGGTACGCGCGCGTGTGTGTACGTGTGTGTGTGTGTGTGTGTGTGTGTGTG
>NC_068982.1:45983883-45986155 GCF_001194135.2 Octopus bimaculoides | reverse complement strand
TATTTATATAGGGTCATTTAAGTTCTGAATTCAAAAGTTGCCGAGGTATTAACTATTTCTGCTAATAAAATAAAGTATCAACTAAATACTGGTATCTCAATCAAGAACTCATCACTTCTTTCTGATACTTAACTACCCCACATCGCCACTGGTCAACTTCGTATTTCAGAGGTTTTCACTGGGGTTCCATAAGCCTAAGCAGAGGACCAAACCATATAGTTTCATATTTCTTTATTGCCCACAAGGGGCTAAACACAGAGGGGACAAACAAGGACAGACAAACGGATTAAGTCGATTTGATCGACCCCAGTGCGTAACTGGTACTTATTTAATCGACCCCGAAAGGATGACAGGCAAAGTCGACCTCGGGGGATTTTGAGCTCAGAACGTAGTGACAGACGAAATACCACTAAGCATTTCGCCCGGCGTGCTAAGGTTTCTGCCAGCTCGCCGCCTTCGAACCATATAGTTTCGGACCAGTATATGTTTCAGGCAGGGTTATCCATGTCCAGGATAAAGGCATTGTCTATTACCTTGCGAGAGCATTTTCGTGTGAGCCTTCTAATTTCATTCGAACGACGTCAATGGGACTCACTGTTCCTTTTCATAATAGAATTTCACAAACGTCCTCCAACTCATATTTTGCACAAGAAAAAATCTGTAGTTTTTCATAGTAGTTAAATATCCATACTTTCTTATACTATGTTATATAGTATGTGCCTCGTTTTAGATATTAGTGTCAACTAATGGTGACCTCTGTGTTAAATATTAATGAAATTTCGATTGAAGATGAGGACTTATACAACGAAATATATTGAGCTTGGCATATTGTCAATTGGTATAAAACAGTATCCTATTCACATTGTTTGAAAATGTGTTTAAAATATAAGAACTGTATCTGATTTAAATATTTAATTTCTAAGAAAAAAGTCACGCCCTCGATTAAAAAACAAAAATAATCACCTGCTACAGCGCCCACTTACCAGTTGCTACTCCTTTTCTCTCTCGACATACTCAGAGAGCGCTACCACCCGGATTTTAGTACCATTTATACGACAGCAATTCATACTTGAGCCATGCACGTTTCACAAGAGTAGCAACGGTATTTATTTTAGTAAAATGACATATGCCATATAAGGTGCTCTGTGAATTGTAATGTTCGAATATATAAGACGCAGGCAAAGAATAAATATTCTAAACAAGTCTTAAGCAATTTGAAAGGTTATTCTCTCCATTATTTGATACCATGCGTCCATAAATATATGCATACAGATATATATATATATATATATATATATATATTCACACATACACATTCGCGTACACTTGTACACACACACACGTCTTAGGAAAGATATGAATACATACACACACGCAATAATCTTCTATTCTCTTTCTCCTTATGTGTGTGTATATATATATATATAGGTCGTTATATGTGGTTTGCGTCTAAAGATTATGTTTGAGTATTTCCCAACATATCAAACTATATGTAAAGCTTAAATACATGTATTGTGCCCTTTAAATAAATAATATTTATCTCTCATCAGATGGAGTACATTTTGGGTTGAATTTTCTGTCAAAGAACGGTACATTATATATGTATGTATGTGTGTGTGTGTGTGTGTGTGTGTGTGTGTGTGTGTGTATGTATGTGTGTGTGTGTGAATGAAAAGATGGCGATGCTCCATCAGGGACACAACCTTTGGGCTGAAACATACAATAGAATAAGAGAATCTACTCACGCACACACATATACGCACACAGTCATGTGTGTGTGCGTGTATACATAAATATATTTCGTTTTTGTATTTGGCTTGCAAGATTCTTTATGTGAATTCGTGTGTTGAAGCACATTTTATTGTCTGGAGAGAGTCATTTGGGTTTAATGCCTTATTAATTAACACACTCACCGGTTCAACTTCCACTAATTTGCTTCTTTATTTTTCTAAAATTATATATATATGTCTGTGTATCTTTCTAAATAAACATAGGCAAAAATATGTACACTCACTCAAATATATAAATATATTTTACACAAACACACACATACACACACACAACCATTCACATTCCTCCCTTTTGTATGCACACTCATATACTCACACAGAGTTGAAGCGCTGTTTGATTTTTGTTTCACTGTTGACTTTTCACCATCCCACTTCCATCAGTGGATCACCAATTCCTTTCTCATGTTGTGACGGGTAAATACACAAGACCATTATTATAGTAGAAGATTATTATGGTAGAAGATACACGACGCTTTCTTTAC
>NC_068982.1:45980333-45983011 GCF_001194135.2 Octopus bimaculoides | reverse complement strand
ATATATATATATATATATATATACTTATTAATATTTAGTTGAAGTAACAGTGGCCAACGCACGAAGCCCTCGGACCTTCAGTCACTCTGTTACTTCTGCTAAATATCAATAAAATTAATGTGTACATATATGTGTGTGAGAGTTTGTGTATTTGTAATGCACATACATACTTATAGTTAAATATGTACGGACACACACACACACATATCCATACACTTCTAGACACGTACACACACATACACACACACACACACACTCTCTCTCTCTCTCTCTCTCTCTATCTCTCTCTTCCTCCCTCTAAACACAGGCCTGTTTCACCATGACTACAAACAAATGCTAACTGCTAAGAAATGCTGTAACGTAACCAACCACAACCAAACACACCTTCCCTTCCTCCCACCCCACCCACGTTCTTTTCTCTTTATTGTTTATACACATCCGCCCTAGCTCGGCCTTCGGTGTCCTCTTCTGCTTCTCTCTTCTTATAACTGAAGTAGGAAGAGAAGAAGAATTGATTAAGGAAACGCATAAGGTTGTGAAAGAATGAAGGAGCACAACTTCGTTTAGCCATAACATTAACAGGAACGGGCAGCAAGCTCGTCGTCGCCATCGAACTGTGTAAGATATAATAGCAACAGCAGAGCAAACAGTAGCAGCAGCAGCAGCAGCAGCAGCAAAGATAGTAGGTGTAGTTTGGCAGCAGCAGGATACAGTCGTAACAACAGCAAGCAACATCTGAAGCATCATGGGAGAGAGAGAAGGGGAAATCTTTTCTAATCTTTACACATACATATGTATGTGTATGTGCGTGTGTGTGTGTATTTATATATATATATATATATATATACATACACAAACACACACACACACACACACACACACACACACACACACACACACACACACACACACACACACACACACACACACACACACACACACACACACACACACACATATACATAGATATATAATCCACCGTTTTCTTGTGTTGCTTCTAATACCTGCGGAGAGCAAAGGCCAGCAATCAATAACCAATTCAGGCTCGCAGTTTCCTACTTCCTTTCAGTCTATCTCTTCTCCTTTTCTTTCTTTCTATCTTTATTTCTTCCTTCCTTCCTTTCTTCCTTTCTCTCTTTCTTCCAGTCTTTCGCCGTTTTTTCTTCTTCTTCTTCTTCTTCCTTTCTTTTTCAATCCTCTTTTTTTCTCCTCTGTTTCCCATTTCTGGAACAACCGAACAACCATCTCGTATTTTTTCAGATATTTTATCAAGTCCGTGCTGTTATTCCTTGAAAATCTGTAACATTACTTCTTTCTTTCTTTCTTTCTTTCTTTCTTTCTTTCTTTCTTTCTTCCTTTTTTCCTTTCTGTTTGTCTGTCGGTCTTTCTTTTTCTTTCCCTCTTTCTTTCTTTCTTTCTTTCTGTCAGTCTTTCTTTCTTTTTTTCTTTCTTTCTTTCTTTATTACTCCTATTCATTTATCTTTTATGATTTATTTGTTTCATTCATTGCACTGCGGCCATGCTGGGGCACCGCCATAAACAGATTTAGTCGAACGAATCGACACCAGCTTTTATTTTATCTTATTTTATTTTTTAAGCCAAGTTCTTAATGTGTCAGTCTCTTACGCTGAACTGCTAGGTTACGGAAACGTGAATAAACCGACACCGGTCGTCAAGCGATAGAAGGAGACAAAAATCTAACACAAAAAGGCACACACATAAATGCACATATATATGTGTGTGTGTGTGTGTGTGTGTGTGTGT
Source organism: Octopus bimaculoides (assembly GCF_001194135.2). NCBI lineage: Eukaryota > Metazoa > Mollusca > Cephalopoda > Octopoda > Octopodidae > Octopus > Octopus bimaculoides. The sequence continues at coordinate 45,981,247 of NC_068982.1, read as the reverse complement.
GTATAATTACATATATATACACACATGTATATATACACACATGTATATATACACACATGTATAATTACATATATATATATACACACATATGCATATGTGTGTGTGTGTGTGTGTGTGTGTGTGTGTGTGTGTGTGCTTCTTTCAGTTTCCACACGAAATACACTCGCAAGGTTTTGGAACTGAACCCGGAATTATGTGGTTGGGAAGCGAGCTTCTTACCACTCAGACACGCCGATGCTTATATATTTCTTCATTTACCATTTTTTTTTTATATCATTTTCTCTCATTTCTATCTGCTCTCTTCTTTCCTCATTCTGCTTTCCTCTTTCTCCCAATAACATCTTGAGCAATATTTTCACCCCTTTTGTCTTGTTTTTATTTTTTTTATTTTTTGCCTTCCTGGTGTCACGCCCGCCCGCACACACGCACACTTGTACACACACACGCACACGCACAGGTCACCGGGTAAGTGTCTACTAGTATAATGAGTGTGTGTCTTTGTATCCGTTACACCCGCCCCTCCCCATCGCTTGACAACTGATGCTGGTGTGTTTACGTCCTCGGCAATAGAAACCAGTAGAATAAGTACTAGGTTTACAAAGAGGTAGATTTCTTCGACAGAAAAAAAAAAACTCTTTAAGGCGGTGCTGCAGCATGGCCGCAGTCAAACGACTGAAGCAAGTGAAAGAAAAAGAGAAAGGTATACACACATTCATAGAAATACGAGAGCGTGCTGAAAAGGTCTTAGCTCTAGGTAAAACAAAATCCAGGAGGTTCAGTTAATTATGATTATATTAAAAATATTCAGCTCTAGGATTCACACCATAAAAGAACTCAGAGGGTTGGGTCTCCCGCCAGGCCTTTCGCGACACCCTTAAAAGCAGGAACCCCCTCGTATATAAAGTGTATATATA
>NC_068982.1:45978950-45980148 GCF_001194135.2 Octopus bimaculoides | reverse complement strand
TGCTCTGTATAACCTTTGTTTCAGAAAATAATAATGGCAGACCTTCAGCTTATTCAAGAAATGAAGAGGCATGTTGTTATTGTGGTTATAAAGGTTGAACATAGTGATTTTAAAATATCTCGATTTTCTAAAAGTTATCAGATCTTTCATCTACAAAGTTTGTAAGGAGCTAGAGACTGAAGATGGAAATGTATCACCAGTATCAAAGCATAAAAAACATTCTAAATGCTCTGAAATCATCAAGAAACCTGAATTTATGCAACAAGTTCAACAGACCATTGATTACAATCCCAGAAAGTCTATGATGTCAATTGCAAAAGGTTTCCATGTGGCAGAAGGAACAGTCAGAAATGTTGCCCACGAAGACATCAGATATAAGCTTAATATGATGAAGAAAGGTCAATTTGTCAGAAAAAGCAAAAGAAAATCACCACACCAGACCTAAAACGTTCTTAAACAAACTGAAAAATCCAGCAGAAGATTTGATTTGTTTTTTCTTAAACGAGAAAAACTTCGGCCAAGGTCAAAAGGTTTAGAAATGACAGATGGTTATGTGCAGACTCTTCTGAAGTTTCAAGTGCTATGCATATAAAATGTCCTGCAACTGTCATGGTTTTAGGGGCTGTCAGCATTGAAGGACGTGTGATGTCACCTTACTTCTTTCCACAAGGACTTAGAATTAACTCTGCCGCCACATTGAGGTCCTGGAAGTAATTGTTAAGCCCTCGATAGAAAGTGTATGCAATGCAAAGCCATTTGCGCTTCAGTAAGACTCTGCTCTATCACACATGGCTCTAGTAACACAGGAATGGCTGGCTGAAAATTTTCATGATCACATAACCCCTAACATTTGGCCTTCTAATTCTCCTGATCTCAATCCATTGAACTATTACAAGTGGAGCGTTGTTGAGAGAGAGGTCAATGGACACGCCCATAACACTAAAGATTCTATGGAAGCTGTCCGTCAGGGTAATGTCCAAAACGAACCAGGATCACTTGATTCGAGCATGTAGATGATTTAGATCTCATATAGAAGCAATTGTAGAAGCTGAAGGTGGCTTTATTGAATAACATTATAGAAAAGAAGGTTTATTTTCATCCACATAGCATTTTTTGATAAATAAAGTTATTATCTGTTATTTTATATTCGTTTTTTATAAACGTAAATCTGTCCTCAAATATCTTACGTACCCTGTAT
>NC_068982.1:45977468-45978940 GCF_001194135.2 Octopus bimaculoides | reverse complement strand
TATATATATATTCACACACACAGATACGCATGCTCGCACACAAAAATACACACGTGTACATATATGCATAAACATATGATAGACAGGTAGTGTATCTATCTATCTATCTATCTATCTATCTATCTATCTATCTATCTATCTATTTATCTATCTATCAATCTACCACCTTTAAATATATATATATACATGTAAATATTCATACTTATATAAATTACATATACATTAGAATATCGCAGGAAATGATCGCAAACGAATTCATCAAATCGATCCAATCGACAGGAGACCTGAAAGTAGATCAAGAATGAGATGCTTGGATAATATTCATAGTTCATAATTGGTCACTATTCAGAATCTGACTTGAAAGTGTAAAGAAAATTGCTTCTGATGGGACCTTATGTAGGAAGCGCCTGAGGACTCTACTACAGCGACTCTCCTAGGAATTGTGGGTGGGGAAGATGGATGGATGGATGGATGGACGTGTGTGTGTGTGTTTGTGTGTGTGTGTGTGTGTGTGTGTGTGTGTGTGTGTGTGTGTGTGTGTGTGTGTGTGTGTGTGTGTGTGTGTGTGTCGATTGCCTAATGGTTAGTGTGTTCCATTCATAATCGCGAGTTCGTGGTTTCGAAACCGAACAGTGCATTGTGTTCTTGAGTAAAACACTTCCTTTCACGTTGCTCTGCGATCATTTCGCTATCTGAGGCATGGCACACTTGTGCACCTGTAGTGACAATGTCGATTTAATATAGGCAGTGAGCTAATGTGAACATAAACAGTTGGTCACTATAACCCTTTAACATTCAGATTACTCCCTTTTGGTCATGAATGACCAAAGGATTGCACTTAGAAGTTCACCTCCGAGGCACAGGTCCGAGCAAGGTTGTTTATGGAAGACCAACAGTCACCCATGCATACCAACTCCCCCTCTCCACACCACCGGTTTTATCCAAAGGAAAGAAAAGGACCGATACAGCTTGGCACCAGTAATATCGCAACTTATTTCTACAGCTGAGTGGACTGGAGCAATGTGAAACAAAGTGTCTTGTTCAAGAACACAACACACAGCTCGGTCCGGGAATCGATCTCACTACCCCATGATTGTAAGCCCAACGCTCTAACCTCTAAGCCATGCACCTATTGTAATTGTTATTTATTCACATTGTTTTGAATTAATCATGCGTTACTTTGTATCTTCAAGACTTCAATGATTTTATTGTTTAAATTTTGAATATTGTTATAGGGTAGGTGTGAGAGGCTGGTTCTGGTCAGTTCGAACGGATAGAAACTTTGGGCTGGATATGGCCGGTTTAAATGCTAAAGGGTTGAACAAATAACCTGTTTGGTTGTTTAGCTAGAAACTGTGGAACTCTCAACCGTCGTTTAATGAGGCGGAGGTCGAAAATAACTATGGTTTTGGCCATTATTAGCCCAGACCATGTCTAATTTAATGGAGCCCACTCGATCAGGATGTGTGTTT
>NC_068982.1:45974595-45977161 GCF_001194135.2 Octopus bimaculoides | reverse complement strand
TGTGTGTGTGTGTGTGTGTGTGTGTGTGTGTGTGTGTGTGTGTGTGTCCATGTTGCTGTTTATGGTATCGTGTCAAAACACAGCAGAAACGTTGTTGCGTAACTTAGTACTTCGACCGTTGTGGGTCGATAAAATAGTTACCAGACCGAAATAAGAATTTAGGGGGTCTAATTCATCGACTAAAACCACGAAGGTGCTGCCCAAGCATGGCCACGGTCTAATGAAGAAACAGAAAAAGAATAAAATAGTAGCCTTAAAAACCGACGGGATGATACTGGTTGAAGCAGTTTAATCAAAGGCTTGCTTGATCAAAAATAACCAGGGTTTATATAGGGCTCACAATTTTCTGTCTGAAATACCAAAGAACATGTTATATTATATTAAACAAGAAAACAGCATAGGTGCAGGTATTACTGTTTGGTAAAAATGCTAAGTTCGCTTTGCAACTACGTGGTTTCAGGTTCAGTTTCACTGCAAGGCCCCTTACTATACCACCTGGCCGACCAATGCCTCGTGAGGAAAATTTGGAAGACGGAAACTATATAGAAGCGTTTTGTGTATAAGTGTATGTGTCTTTGTGCCTAAGTTTGTTGTTCTACTATCGCCTGATGTTGGTTTGTTTACGTCCTTCTAACTTAGCAGTTCGGTAATATATTTCATCACAATATGTACCAGTCTTTCAAGAAGAAAAAAGAAGATTGATAAAAAAAAAATAACAGAAGAAAACATGTAAGTACTAGAGTCGATTTGCTTGACTACAACCCCCTTCAAGGTGGTGCTCCAGCTCTTTTGCCGAACCGTTAAGTTACGGAAACGTGAACACACCAACATACAACGAGCTTCTTTTCAGTTTCTGTCTACCAAATCCACTCACAAGGCTTCGGTCGGCTATAGTAGAAGACACTTGCCCAAGGTGCCACGCAGTGGGACTGAACCCGGAACTTACCACACAGCCACTCCTGCGCCTATGATTATTTTCTCTCGCTTCTTATTTCTCCTTATTTCTCTTTCTCTCACCATCACCCTTCACTGCATCTTTCTCTCACTCTCCCTCTCCCTCTTTCACAACCTCATATCGTTCTCATTTTCTCTCTTTATTACTCCATATCACTCTGTATTCCTGACACACACACTCGCACCCCCCCTCTCTCTCTCTCTCTTTCTCTTTCTCTTTCTATCTTTCTCTCTATGTATCTCTCCAAATTTCTCCCTCAGTTTCTTTATATCGTTCTCATACACTCTCTTTATTGTTCCGACTCACTATATATATCCTTCACATTTTGTATCGGCCTCGTTTGTCCTTCACTACATTTTCTCTTTCACTCTTGTCGCTGTATCTCCCACTTTATTTTCTCATTCTTTTACATAACCTCTCTTTCTATCTCTAACTCACACACACACAAACACACTCTCTCTCCCCCTCTCCCCCTCTCTCTCTCACCCTTTGCTTTTTTATCTCATTCTGAGTTGCACTTTTTATTTCCTCGTCTCACGATGTATCCAACACCTTTCGCATCACTTTCGTTTGTCCTCTACATTTCCTCTTTCACAGTCACTTAATGTGTCACTTTATCTAATGCTACCTTTCTCTTAAGTCTTTGTCTCTCCTCTCTCTCTCTCTCTCTCTCTCTCTCTCTCTCTCTCTCTCTCTCTCTCTCTCTCTCTCTCTCTCCCTCTCTCTCTCTCTCTCAGGCTTACACGTTCCTTATTCTCCACCACCCTATATATCCACCCTATTTGTATCCCTGTCTTGTTTGTCCTCTCCTAGCTTTCCTCTTCCACTCTGTTGCTCTCTTACACTCTCCTCATCTAATTCCACCTATCTCTCACTCCTTAATTCTCTGTCCCTTTGACATTGTTGATCTGTTTATCTTTTTCACTACCCCTTCTTCTATCTATCTATCTATCTGTCTATCTATCTATCTATCTATCTATCTATCTATCTATCTATCTATCTATCTATCTATCTAGATCACACCACCATCCAATCATCCATCTACTTGATTTATCATTTTCTCTTAAGAACTCGCCTCCATTGCGTTTTATTCATTTATGTACGAACGTATGAATATACGTATGTTTAAAAGTATATATGAATGTATGGAGGCGCGTACGTACCTATATATATATATGTACGTATGTACATTCATAAGTATATACGAATAATTCTGTTTGCGTGTGTGTCTGTACGTATTTAAGTGTATACAAGTGTATGTATTAATGCATATATTTATGTATGTATTCGTGTATATATTGATTATTTGTTTAGTTATCTATCACTCCATCTCAAGTCAAGCCACACCACCAGTTTGACTGATTTGAATTCAATCGTTATCTCTGTCTTCTTCCTTTTTTTTTTATCATACATCTGGGTTGTTTTTTTTTTTGTTTGTTTCTTTGTTTCTACGTTTCTTTCTTTGTTGTTTATCTTTGTTCGAATTTTTTTCCTCGCCGCTTTTTTGTATTTAATTTATTTTACTTCCTTTCCAATCACTTCTATTGCAGATAGAGTGATGATTCATAGATAACCTGTGATGTGTGCATACGTGTATGTATGTATGTGTGT
>NC_068982.1:45970779-45973279 GCF_001194135.2 Octopus bimaculoides | reverse complement strand
TCATTGGAACATACGCATATAAAGACTTGAAGAAATTAATTCTTCATGTTTATTCAATGTTTTGGTTTTGTGCTTCAAGACTGATATATTTTTCTTCGGGATTGATAGATTTTACCTGATTCGAAAGAAAACAAACAAGTATTTAATTATATGCATGTTGCTCCTTTATTTACGAATCTCTAGTTAATGACATGGAGTAAAATATCATTAAAAATATATATTGTTAGGCTTGTGTCCAGTCTTCTTTTCAAAATGCATAATGTGTGAATTTCTTGATAGACGTCTTTCCCCCAAAATGGCTGACTTTCATTCATATATAATTAATGCAGCTTCCATTGATCTTAGATGTGACTGTGGCTACATTGTAACTGAATTTCACAGGCAGTTACTATTAGCTTGGCAAAAGTTAGAGAGTGGCAATTGCAACTGCATTTCCGGTTTCTATACTTCGATAAATACTAGCATTTTGATGTAGTTTTTCATTTGTTTTTAATGGACAATTAAGTGTTGAGGTAGTTTGTAACTGATAAGAAACATATTTTAAGTGCATTTGGGTTAAATACTTTCCGGAAAGAAAGTGGGTTCATACAAGATGAATGAATTTTATTTTCTTTTTTTCATCTTTTAGTATCTCGTTTGTTTACTGATTAAATTACATAGTCTTTCTTTTCAGTTTTCCCCACTCATCTTGTATGTATTTGTCTAAGATATTTAATGGTTTATTTAAAGTCGTTACATGCCAGTGCATTGTTAGTATATGTATGTATGTATGTATGTATGTAAGTTATTTATGCATATATGATCACTTCTACTTTTAATTATGTGAAAGCTTCCTGTAAAGAAGAATCTGATTTCTAACAATAGCACAAAGTTCCATAGAGCAATCGAAGTAAACCAGAGACGGTTTATTTGCTTTTGGCGATTTGGAATTCTAAACTAAAAAATGCCAGAATACATACCGCAATCCACCCGTTCACACGCTTTTGCAGCTCCACTTGTACGTTGCACTAGATTAGTAGTACTTCATTTATAGACCCTGAAAGAATGAATAGTGAACAATATCGCGGCAGGACCTGAACTGACAGCGTAGAGACTTGGAGGCATGTTGTCCAACGCCTTAATGCCGCTGCCAGTTCGTTGCTTACCAATAAACTAGTCATGATGTGAAATTGAAGGAAGACTCAATCAGGTCTCACATAAACATCTCGCTGTGTATCACAGCTGCTAAGAGTGTCATACAGTCAGTCATAATTTACTGTCCAGTTGAAGAGTATCTATGACCTAAAGCATAAAAAATGAGACCCCTTCGGTCGTGAATGACCATGGGATCGCACCTAGAAAGTTTCCCTCCGAGGCACAAGCCCGGCCAGCAGTCGCCTAAGCATGCCAGCTTCCCTCTCTCCAGACCACCGATGTTATCCAAGGGAAAGACAAAGGCCGATATAGTTTGGCACCAGTGACGTCGCAACTCATTTCTACAGATGAGTGAACTGGAGTTACGTGAAATAAAGTGTCTTGCTCAAGAACACAACACAGCTCAGTCCGAGAATCAAATTCAGAACCTCATGATTGTGAGCCCGATGCTCTAACCACTGAGCCATGCGCTTTCACTAAAGCATACTAATTATACAAAACCGCCACTTCAGACATATTAAATCTCAGAATATATCATAAAATCTATCTTTACGTTCTGAGTTCAAATTCCGCCGAGGTCGACTTTGCCTTTCATCCTTTCGGAGTCGATAAATTAAGTACCACTTGCGTACTGGAATCGATCTAATCAACTGGCCTCCTCCCCCAAAAATTCGGGCCTTGTGCTTAGAGTAGAAAAGAATACATCATAAAATGTATCCTTCTACCGTTTTTTAAAAGATAGTGTAATTTGAGAGAATGATTTGGTTGCTACTTCTAACAGGTCGTGTAACCATGTATATACATCCTTTTTAGTTTGAAGTTTGTTTCTTTGTTTATGGTTAGTATGGCCTTTCTTAGCTTTTTGTATCACTCGATGAGTCACGAGGAGATATTTATGGCACTCTTATAAGAGTTTACTCTGGAAGGGTTTATAGCTGGTTTACGTCAATCGTATGAGATAGGTTAATGTTAACATGGCACGCAACCTCATAAAACAATGGTTGGCCTGCACAGTACACTCAGTCTGTGGCCTCTACGAGCTAGCAATTTACCGTATATCGATATCATAATTTCCACATTGATTTGTTTCTCACAAGCAGTCATGTTTTGTAAAGAATGTTTAGTAGTCGGTCAGTTTGATCCTTATATATTTTCTATCTGAAAATGGATAGGTGGAGAAATAAGACCCAGAATATTGTGAACTTTGAAAGCTAAGAAGCATCAATAAATACTGAAGGTCCTTGTGCATAATTAAAAAAAAATTATTATTAAGAACCAATTTCTGGTTCACTGCATTAGTTATTTTAGCACCCAGTAAACAGTCTGTCTGTCGGTCACTCTCTCTCTCTCTCTCTCTCTCTCTCTC
>NC_068982.1:45968639-45970150 GCF_001194135.2 Octopus bimaculoides | reverse complement strand
CCGTCTTCTAATCAGTAACGTTGCTAAAGTGTGTGCCACCCTTGAGCTTGCTGCCCCCATCAACGGGCCACCGAGCTTATATAATCTTATACAGTTGGCCCAGAAGAAAAGTGTCACCGGGGGCGGACCGCCCCCAATCTCCACCCTCATTCACACACACACCACCACCAGCTACGTTGCAGTTTATAATGACCCATTGATAGGACCATTAGGTAGTTACTGAACTTTCCAAAAACAGAAGCCAAGTCTTCCTTAAATCAGACCACACGGCTTAACAAATAAATTTAAGTTGGACAGTATGATCCTCGGATGGCTTCACACAGGAGGGAACACAAGATAGTTTACCGCTTGAAGTCTTCAAGAAGACGTCTACTCGATTTGAATTTATCTGGGACTAAACAACAACATTACAATAACAGAAGCACGTTAACATAGAACTCATAGGACTTGATTGGAACAACTATGTCGATTTATGTTTCCTGATGCTTGGCTTGGCTCTAACTTCTAGATGTCATATGCAGAAACTGCTTCAGGGGTTCTCAACCATTTTTTAAAAAAATTATGGACCCCTTTGATTACCATTTTATTCTGGTGGATCCCCATAGCCATTTGATGTTTAAACACTAGTTTTATTGAAGCTTCATTCAAAATCCTTTTTTTTTTTTCTCACACATTAACTTGTGTAGGTTGAACTATAATAAATGTTAGAGCTGTTTCTGGCAATATATACCAATGCACACATCTAAATCAAAATTTCATCAGGGACCCTTAAAGTACTATTATTGATCCTCGGTTTACATTTTTGACGCGTGGACACCCGAAAATCTTATATGGACCTTTAGGAGCCATGTGGACCCTGGTTGAGAACTACTGGCTTAAACTCAACTCAAACAAAATTTTGAATCAGATCACGAATATAATCTCTCTAATTTTCTGCCACATCATCTTTTACATTAATATATATAATAATGATGGCTGATTTTCCTTTCGGTTTTCAAGTGTGGCAGTACACTTATATACTTGATTGAAGATATTGTCAATATAAATATTTCAACGCTGAAATGACACACATACGGACCGTAACAGAAGGCACAAAAAGAAATATAGATTGGGAGGTAAACAAATTGTAAAATTACAATATAATTTGTAAAATGCTTCAACAGAAGAATTTCACAAATTGTATTTGGAAAACAAAATCTCATTGGCTATGAATAATTTAGTTAATATATTTTGACATGATTATTTCAGACACGTAAATATATATGGCCTCCTACGTAACACTCCAAAGCAACAAGGGTTTGATATAAGAATCCTAAGAGAAGTTTCGATTTACATGCCCTTGTATACATACGTGTAGAAACACACACACACACACGCGCACACACGCGCGTGCACACATTTCTATGTGAGCGTATATAGTTATATATATGTAGATTTGTTTATATGTCTCTTTGTCTGAATGTGTGTGTGTGTGTATATATGTATATATATATATATATATATATATATAT
>NC_068982.1:45966795-45968130 GCF_001194135.2 Octopus bimaculoides | reverse complement strand
ATATATATATATATATATATATACGTACACATATACACACATATATAGATAATTATATACATTTATCTGCATATATGCTTACATATGTACATATATGTGAGTGTGTGCGTGTTTGTATGTATAGAGGAAGATATATGTACACACATACTCATACATATATACACAGACACACGCACTTCTGTATAGTACACATATGCGCACACAAACTTCTGTATGGGTACACACATACACACAAATGCAAATACATGTCTGCGTGTATGTATTCATATATTCACTTCTGTATGGGCACGCACACACACACACGCATACACACACACACATACATGCACACACACAAACACACACATGTCTGTACTTATGTATGCAATTCTATGTATGCGTATGTGTGTTTACATTCATACAGCACAAATTTAATTGTAATTGCCTAAAAGTGCATTCCTGACTGAAGTCGAGAGTTTATTAGCGGGGACATCTTTGGTAAAGCAATAAATAACTGGCTAAGCTTTCTTAAAATTTTGTCCCACAAGTATTACAAGATAGAAGGGCGGAAGGAAGATAGAAATTAATAATTTTAAGAAGGCAATAGTTGTATATATTAACGTGTTTTGAATAGTAATGGTTTGAAACATAATTTCATATAGGAACATTATTAAAAGGATACCCAATAGAATTGCATAGACAGAAATTTGAATCTTGGAGTTAGAATACATGGCACACACATACACGCACGCACAAACGCACACACATACCATGGTTATGCATTGTACACTTTCTTAATTGAATATGCTTGCTACACTTTTAGCTACATACGTTTATAATGCGTCCCATCATTATGAGACACCCTGTGTGTTTATGTGTGCGTGTGTGTGTATGTGTGTGTGTGTGTGTGTATTCTTTTATTATCTTACTTGTTGCAGTCATTCGACTGCGGCTATGCTGGAGCACCGCCTTTAGTCGAACGAATCGATTCCAGGTCTTATTCTTTGTAAGTGTAGTACCTATTGTATCGGTCTCATTAGCCGAACCGCTATGTTACAGGGACGTTAACACCCAACATCGGTTGTCAAGTGATGGTGGGGAAAACGACGAGCTTCATTCAGTTTCCATCTACCAAATCCATTCACAAGGCTTTGGTCGCCCCGAGGCTTATAGTAGAGGACACTTGTTAAAGGTGTCATGCAGTGGGATTGAACCTGGAACCATGTGGTTGGGAAACAAGCTTCTCACTACACAGCCATAATGTGTGTACTTGTGTGTGTAGTTACGTACATGTAACTAGTTTCAGCTTGAGAGCTGCGGCCATGCTGGGGCAATATATATATATATATATATATA
>NC_068982.1:45965592-45966407 GCF_001194135.2 Octopus bimaculoides | reverse complement strand
GTGTGTGTGTGTGTGTGTGTGTGTGTGTGTGTGTGTGCAGACGGCCAGTTGTCAAAATCATTGCATCAATCGTTATGGTGTTCTACACCGTGAGGTCGAATCTCCCAGCGGTCAGCTTTGCATTTCTTCATTTCCAGATCGATGATTAAAGCACCTTCCTTGAACTGGAGTAGATTCTTGTCATTCTTCGACTCTCATTTTCTGTATATCTCTTTATCCTTTTTCGAAGACATGCAATGCGTGTTGCCAGCAGAATCACCAACACATCGAGCAAAATGCTTAGCGGTATTTCTTCTAATTTTTTTCGTTGATTTCACATCCCACCGAAGTCTACTTTGCCTTATACCCTTCTGGTGTCAATAAATTAAGTACAAGCTGGCAGAAACGTTAGCATGCCGTGCGAAATGCTTAGCGGTATTTCGCCTGTCTTTACGTTCTGAGTTCAAATTATGCCGAGGTTGACTTTTCGAGGTTCATCTTTTTGGGGGTCGATAGATTAAGTACCAGTTACGCACTGGGGTCGATCCAATCCACTGGCACCCTCCTCCAAAATTTCAGGCCTTGTGCCTAGAGTAGAAAAATAATAAATTAAGTACAACCCAAATTTTTGAGTCGATATAATCGACTAGACTCTACCCCACAAAAATATCGTATTCTGGAACGATCAATGCATTGTGGACAAATTTGGCAGATGGAAACTGTATTGAAGCCCGTCATATACATATGTATATGTGCGTGCGTGTCTGTTTGTTTGTTCCCTCACCGTGTCACAATCAGTGTTCTTTTGTTTACTCCTATTTAAAAAATAAACTAGG
>NC_068982.1:45963186-45965067 GCF_001194135.2 Octopus bimaculoides | reverse complement strand
ACTTATTTCTACAGCGCAGAGTGAACTGAAGTAACATGAAGTAAATTGTCTTGCTCAAGAACACAACACAGTTTGGTCTGGGAATCGTACTCACTATCTAATGATTGTCAGCCCGACGCTCTAACCACTGAGCCATACGCCTTCACTTAATATGATATACCCCCCCCCCCCAAGTAATAATTAATAATATGGGAAAGCACTAGACCGAAAGCCACAATATCTTTTATAAATTCCAAGTTGTTATTACACCAATCTTTTCACCTTAATTCAGTAGAGCGTGAGACAAAATATATTGCTTTCACTGGTTATCTCCATTCACATTCAAAGATTAAATCCTGCTCAGGATACTTTGTCTCTGGGTTTCCTTATTTCCGAAGACGATAACATACATATGTACAGGATCGGTAATGTCAACTAAAATTCTTGATATGTCATTGTAATGCTTAGATGCAGTTCAGCGAGATATCAGTCAAGGAATAAAATAATATGCTTGATATCCAAAGAGACTAATGTTTCGACAGAATATTTTGATTTAATCTATTTTAAGAATTTCCCAGCATGTAACATTAATACATCGTGTCGCTTTTTTCGTTTTCACTTGCCAATTTAATTTCTCTTCATATTTTATGACTCTTTCGGTGATATTTCATAACTCTGTTCGTATGTGAAAGTTTTAATGTAAGATGTTTCGTTTAAAAAGAGCATAGTGCATTTAAAGATGTTTAGAAAAGAAATGATAGCGGTTCTGAGCACGTTTCTGAGTTTGTTCTTCCTGTTCACTTTCTATGTAATTTTCTTCTTGTATAAATTTGTCTGTCGTGGAGGCGCAATAGCCCAGTGGTTAGGGCAGCGGACTCGTGGTCATAGGATCGCGGTTTCGATTCCCAGACCGGCCGTTGTGAGTGTTTATTGAGCGAAAACACCTAAAGCTCCACGAGGCTCCGGCAGGGGATGGTGGTGAACCCTGCTGTACTCTTCCACCACAACTTTCTCTCACTCTTACTTCCTGTTTCTGTTGTGCCTGTAATTCAAAGGGTCAGCCTTGTCGTACTGTGTCACGCTGAATATCCCCGAGAACTACGTTAAGGGTACACGTGTCTGTGGAGTGCTCAGCCACTTGCACGTTAATTTCACGATCAGGCTGTTCCGTTGATCGGATCAACTGGAACCCTCAATGTCGTAAGCGACGGAGTGCCAACAACAACAACAACAACAAACTTGTCTGTCACTCTGCTTGTATCAGTATTACTCGAGTTCCGTCATGAGCAACCTGCCGTCCGCCGGACATTTTGCATAGTACGTCTAGCAAAAGATTACTTTGAATATTTTTAGTAATGCGGCCCGCTTGATAATGAGCCATGTCTCCCGCGGCCCACTTGATAACGAGCCTTGTCTAATGCGGCCCGCTTGATAATAGACCTTGTCTCATGCAGCACAATTGATATTGAGCCTTGTCTCATACGGCCCGCTTAATAAAGTGCTTTGTCTCATGCAGAGCCCACTTCTCGTAAAAGGTTGCCCATGCCTGCCCCAGCTCATAGTATACCATCTTCTTCACATTCTTTTCCTCTCTCTCTCTCTCTCACACACACACACACACACACACATACGCGCGTTTACTGCACTTACTACATATACTAATACAAAAAAATGAATGCTAATAACAACTCAGATTTTAATATAAATTTCTCATATTTACGAGAAACTGAAAAGGGAATTTCTATCCATGTTATATATTTACCCTAATTCGGTACGACTTTGATTTATAAAATTTCATACTCTCGCTAAAGCACCAGGAATTCTTCACCAACAAATCCCACCCCCAAACACGCGCACACGTACACACACACACACGCAAACACTCACTCACACACACACACA
>NC_068982.1:45960276-45963176 GCF_001194135.2 Octopus bimaculoides | reverse complement strand
ACACGTACACACACACACACGCAAACACTCACTCACACACACACACACACACACACACACACACACATGCACACATGCACACACACACACATGCACACACGCATAGTTATCACTTCTTAGTTGTAGGTATAATAATTTGCTCTGTCTAAATATTTGATTTACAGACTCTTACACATTCTTCCTCTCTGTATATCTTCCTTCCAATCTGTCTATTCTCCTCCATCTCTCTCTCTCTCTCTCTCTCTCTCTCTCTCTCCCCCTCTCTCTCTCTCTCTCTCTCTCCTGTATGGTATTGATATTTTAATGCTGTTTTGATTGATACTGGCGTAGTGACCTCACTAGACAGTCCTTATGACACAATGATGATGACCAATAAGCTATTATAAACAATACTAAGTAAATATTTATTATTTCGTTTCCAGCTAAGGCATCCCATAAAATTTCTGACATTTTGCGTTAAATGGAAAGAAAGAAATATTTGTTTTTAAATAATGACATTTGAACTTTGAAATTTAAAATAAATGCAGAATAATTTGTATCTTATGAATATCTTCTTTCTTATGTCTCCTTCCGATTCCAGTTCAATTGTTTCTGAGGTCAACTTTGCTTTTCGTCATTCCAGCGTCGATGAAATAAAGTACCAGTCGAGTATTGAGGTCGATATACGTAATTAACTTTTCCTTCCTCTTACCCACGTAAAATATGGAAACCTTGTTTATATATTGGCATAGGACTTGAACATTTCTATGCATCCTACTCCTAGCGGTTGGTGTATAGACATTAAATATGATTCGCTGGTACATTTGAACGCTTACTTAAAGCCTTCGCAAGACTGTCAGACGTTCTAACGACACTACAAATTCAATGCTATTTACACAGATCTTTTGTTGGCACTCCGTCGCTTACGACGTCGAGGGTTCCAGTTGATCCGATCAACGGAACAGCCTGCTCGTGAAATTAACGTGCAAGTGGCCGAGCACTCCACAGACACGTGTACCCTGAACGTAGTTCTAGAGGATATTCAGCGTGACAGTGTGACAAGGCTGATCCTTTGAATTACAGGCACAACAGAAACAGGAAGCAAGAGTGAGAGAAAGTTGTGGTGGAAGAGTACAGCAGGGTTTGTCACCATCCCCTGCCGGAGCCTCGTGGAGCTCTAGGTGTTTTCGCTCAATAAACACTCACAATGCCCGGTCTGGGAATCGAAACCGTGATCCTATAACCGCGAGTCCGTTGCCCTAACCACTGGGCCATTGCGCCTCCACACACAGATCTTAGATATTGGGAAAAGTTTCTTTGAAGTATCATTGTTGTCTATCACAGAAAGGCAGTCAAATGGCAAAGACAGATTATAGAATAAAATACCTCAAGATATTGTTTCGTCTCTCTGAGTTCAAATCCTACTCAGGCCAGCTTCGGTTTTCAAATTTACAGAGTTGATAAAATGTACCACTCCGACTACCTCATATTTCACATCCTTTTTCCCTTTACATATATCTAAATCTTTCAGTTTTTTTTTCCTAACCATCTCTTTCTTTCCCGCGTATCTCTCTCTTTGTCTTTCATTCATTCAGAGTCAATAAAATGAAACAATCTAATCTAATTATTTCACATATTCTTTATATATATATATATATATATATATATCTGTTATTCCTTGTACTTTTTCTCTGCCTCTCCCTTTATTTTCTCTGCATTATAGATATTTTCATAATATCTGGATTGCTGTTGGCTTAGTTATCCGAGTAGACAGCCCTCATGACACTTCCGTCGAAACGGATGCCTTGCGGTACATGCTCTGAGTTTTTCCTTGCGTTCTGATTTCAAACCCCGTAGTGGACCACTTAGGCTTTAATCTGTGGTTTCGTATAGCTCCAGTACCTGTCAATTTGGGTGCTCTTAAAAGAGTACACTCCATTGTAAGCATTTGAACTGAGTATTCGATTTGATAATACCGCGCCCTCTTTCTCCTACAGTTTTAGAGGTCTTATAAGGAGCTGCATTCCCTTCCTTCCTGACTAAAAGTAAAAAGAAATGTGTTCGGCCGTAATGTGATATTGCTTTCGGATTTCCTTTAGTTGCCATAGATTGGCAAACATCGTTTGAGCAGACACGATCTTCTTAATACACACCCCGCTGGGGCTGACCAAATATTAATCCTCCTTGCCTTCTATATGATATGTGCCTGTCAAATAATACTGTTGGTCTATTGTCTTATCTCTTCTCTAACCTTTGTGGTTTTGTGACTTTGTCAGAAATAATTATTTACTTAGCGTCAACATCATTGTCATCTTTGTAATTGTTGATGTCTCAACCTACGATAGCCATAATTAAGCGATCCCACCAACGAATAAAGACATTCGAGTTATGACTATTCCGTCTTATCTTCAAACATGTAGTTTGGATTATATTATGCAATGTGTGTGTGTACATATATATATATATATATATATATATATATAAATATATATATATATATATTGTATGTCCACCTAGTGGTCATCCCTTCTTATACGCATGTAATACAATTTTTCTGAATTATTAGATTTATTTATATGCTAGACCACTGGTTTTAAATTGAAATTAATATTCAATTTATCATCCTCAGTATATATATATATATATATTATATGCATGTATGTGTATATGTATACATATATATGTGTGTGTGTGTGTGCATACATGCATACATACCTACATATATATATATATGTATGTATACATGCATATAAGGGTACAGGACATCAAAAAACGTAGACAGAATGAGAAACGAGAACATAAAATACAAAAACATAGAAAACGAACTTTTTTCGAACAGCGGAAAAACAAACAGAGAAACGAGACATGCAACATAAAGAACATTTCCTTCATCAGTTGTCCCCTGTTTTATCTACTCCGCG
>NC_068982.1:45953947-45957766 GCF_001194135.2 Octopus bimaculoides | reverse complement strand
TAATAAATAACGACTAATAACAAACGAAAAAGATAAAAGAAAAAATACCAACATCGTCCCTTCCTCCACCACCACCTCCTTCTCCTCTGCATCATGATCTTCATCAACAAGAACAACAACAGCTACAAAAGTAGTAACATCATCATCAACAATGGATAATATTAAAACGAGAGCATACAGCTCAGCAGCATGTGAACCGCAACCACAACGAAAACAAAGCTCCTTTGCTCTTTTTATTTGCTTTAGTCATTTGACTGCGGCCATGCTGGAGCACAGCTTCTAGTCGAACAAATCGACCCCGGGACTTTATTCTTTGTAAGCCTAGTACTTATTCTATCGGTCTCCTTCGCCGTACCGCTAAGATACGGGGACGTAAACACACCAGCATCGGTTGTGAAGCGATGGCGGGGAGGACAACATGGAATCGTAGGGACGCTGTAGTGACATGTGGATTGTCTTTCGCATCTAATCTTACCAGAGAGCATTTCTCCGCAGGTGTGATCAGAGTCGATTTCTTAGATAGATAAATAGATAGATAGATAAATAGATAGATAGATAAATAGATAGATAGATAAATAGATAGATAGATAGATAGATAGATAACACACACAAACACACACACACACACACACACATATATATATACGACTGGCTTCTTTCAGTTTCTTTCAACCAAATCCACTAGCAATGCTTTGGTCGGCCTGAGGTTATAGTAGAAAACACTTACCCAAGGTGCCACGCAGTTGGACTGAACCCGGAACAATGTGGTTGGTAAGCAACCTACATACCACACAGCCACTCCTGCGCCTATAAGAAATATTTTAACAAAATAAATAGGACGCTCAACCTTTATCAAAAGATATCATAACAACAACAATAATAATTGTTTCAGACTTGGCACAAGGCCAGAAATTTTGGGGAGTGGGTAAGTCGGCTACATTGACTCCACTGTTCAACTGGTACTTATTTTATCGACCCCGAAAAGATAAGGATAAAAGGCAAAGTTGACCTCGCCAGAATTTGAATTCAGAACATAAAGACGGATGAAATACCGCTATTTTTTGTTTCATTTTTTTAGTCGAGCTATCGATTCTGCCAGCTCAATAATCCTTTCATTTATAGACTCAGAGAGCGGGGAGCGCTAAGCATTGATAAATAAGATTGCAATGTTTTTGTCAATCTGAATATGTTTGATCCACGTTCGAACAGGGAAACCAATGAGGAGATAACTACTCCAAAATGCTAGCATCTCACAGTCTAGGTAGATGGCGCTGCGAGCTGATCTAGGTGTAAACACACCATTTGTCAACAAGTGAGATATATTCTCCATAACTTCTATGCTGGAGTGGAGACAGCATGTTCTTTGTCTATCTCCTTAACTTCTAGGAGATTTTAGGTATAGTTATACTAATGTGTCCATCTGTTCTAATTTAATTAAATACTATGTCTTTGTGCAGTTGAGGTTTGCTCTGCATTTTAAATTGATCTAATGATTGCATTGTTCCATTAAATAGAGTTGCATGAAACGATCGTACCGCATTACCTCTGGATATCCTTGTTGCTCATTTTGATATATATATATATATATATGTGTGTGTGTGTGTGTGTGTGTGTGTGTGTGTGTGTGTGTGTGTGTGTGTGTCTGTGTGTATGTTTTACACTTTCAATCCCTTGATTTGAGGTGGGCATCTTTTCGTGGTGGGAGAAACCATACTTGAGGTTACGAGTATCTACCTGTGATCCCTTCTCGAAGGGATACACGTTCCGCTATATATTTTTTATTCAGTGTCCGTTCTCTCAATCAGCTTTTTTAGATATATTTTCTTTGGAGGTATGGGAATATTTTCCATTCAGTATGGCAGATGGTAATTCTCCATGCTGACGTTCGAATTTGTCGATAGAGCTCATCAAGTTTTAGGAGCGATGAACAGGTACGCTGGTGCAAACAGGAATACATATACAGAGTAACAGAGTGAATCAAGGTCCGCCAGTCTCGTGCGGTGGCACTTATCAAACTAGTTACAGGTTGAAGGTTTTTGTGTCTAAAAATAGCTTTTTCATGACGTGCTTCTACATAGCTTCAATCTACCAAATTCGTTCACAAGGCTCTGATCGGCTCGGGATTATAGTCGAAAATATTTGTCCAACGAACCGTGCAGCGGTGGGACTGAATCCAAAATTCCGTGTTTTCAGAGCCTCGATAATATAGCCCTGTCTTCTAAAGAAAAAGAGAAATGAATAGGACACACATTGCTGGGACATCTTCCTTGATCTTTTCATAATTTTTACTGACATGGCGCTAACTGTCAGTACAAATGATACCAACAGTGACATCAAACACAGCAATATTCTTAAAACAACATTTGGAATGCTTTTTGTTTTTATGGCTCCTTTTGTTCTGAATCCAAATTCCTCAGAACTTGGTTTTGTCTTTCATTCTCTCAGGACTCGATAAAATGATTATTAGTCAAGAACGAGATTCAATATATTTGACTGTTGTCTGTCATGTTACCGAAAATGTGTGGCTTTTTGCGAGAATAAAAAATAGTCTTTGAAATATGAAATGGCAAAAAGAAAAAAAGAAAAAAAACATCGTATTTCTTCAACTGGAATAGCATCTGCATATTGTCCGATTGTAGAGTTTTTATCAAAATATAGTTATCAAAATTTACTCATATATATATGTATAAACACATACATATATACATATGTGCATCCGTGGAGGGGTGTGGCTTAGTGGTTAGGCTGTTGGACTCATCAACGTAAGATTTGTGATTTCGATTCCTGGACCAGGCGACACGTGTTCTAGAGTAAAACACTTCATTTCACGTTACCCCAGTCCACTCAGCTGACAAAAAGGAGTAATCCTGCGACGGACCGGCGTCCCATCCAGGTGGGGAATACATACGCCATAAAAACGGGAAAACGGTCTTTTTGAGTCATTTGACTCGAGAGAGTATGCTTGTATACATACATACATACATACATACATGCATACATACATAATACATGCATGCATGCATGCATGTATGTATGTATGTATGTATGAATTTGCGTGTGTGTGTGTGTGTGTATATGTGGTGTGTGCGTGTGAAAATAAATGTTCTTAAGAAGAGATTGGTGATATCTTATAGAAAATATTTCTCTTTCATACACTTGTGTTAAATGTAGATTTAACCAAGAGTAATTGATATAAGATGGTATCCAAGAAAAATAGGGTGTTTTGACCCTCGACCACAACACCCTGTCGTTGGTAGGTTAGCATGGCTGGCATAATCCCTACATATCTTCTCCTCCAAGCTTCCAACTTAAATGATGTCTTTCTTTATACACAGCAAGAGGGTCTTTGTACTTGCCCTCGCATCATGCACGCAGCTGCTCTTCTCTCTTTCATTAATTGTTTTAGATGTTTATACAATCACGAACAGACATATACACCCTGTGGGTCTCCCCATGGATGAGACGACAGCTAGAGGAATTGAGGGTTGCACTGCCATTCGGTAGATACATATTTTCAGCTGAGTAGACGGGAGCAACCTGAAATGAATTTACTTGCTCAAGGACGCATCGTGGTCGGCATTTCAGGAATCGAACTCACGACGTTATGTTCATGAGCCCAACACCCTAACCACTAGGCCACATGCCTTCACACTCACACAGATACACATACACATACACACAAGCACTTCTTTTTTTTATTACTTTAGTTTGAAAGAGGGCTCTGTATTTTACCTTTGTAGATAGTGTGTGTGTGTGTATGTGTGTGTGTGTGCATGTGTGTGTGTGTGTGTGTGTGTGTGTGTGTGTGTGTGTGTGTGT
>NC_068982.1:45950817-45953513 GCF_001194135.2 Octopus bimaculoides | reverse complement strand
TATATATATATATATATATATATATATATATTCATTTTTCTATATTTAGAGATGTTGTTTGAATATTGCAATACCGATCTCGTATGTTCATAATACAGACTGAAGTACATGAGCGCCCTACTTGCGTCAGAAATATAACCAGTCTACGTCTTCAATGATGTAATTTCCAGTAGAACGAGGCAGCTTCTATGTTCTTATGAACCACTTGTTGAATTCTTGCAGTGAGCAGTTCAGAAGGCCAAATGAAATGTGTCAGGATAAATAATGCAAATGTGTTTACAAGAGATACATCTCTTGAAGGAGTAGAATTCTTATGACCTATATGGGAGTATGTATGTAATTGTGTGTGTGTGTGTGTGTGTTTGTGTGTTTGTGTGTGTGCGTGTGTGTGTGCGTTTGTGTGTTTGTGTGTGTGTGTGTGTGTGTGTGTGTGTGTGTGTGTGTGTGTGTGTGTGTGTGTGTGTGTGTGAAAATAGACAGATGAATCGACAGGGATATACGGGGATAGTAGAATGATGAAGAAAGGGGGTTTGTATGTACAGAGACAGGCAAATGCTCACATAATTACTCATATGTGTTTATTTATGCGACAGTTCAAGAACTTGGTATGAAGGTACATTGACTATTGGACAGAGTATTGCACTCACGATCGCATGGTCATGGTTTCGATTCCCGGACCAGGCGTTTTGCATTTCAGCAAAAAAACACTTCATTTCGTGTTACTCCACGATCACTTCAACATGTGACGTTCGTCACACCAAGAGTCTATACAAGCAATGTCGGTTTGATGGAGGGAGGGAGGGAGGGAGCCAATGTAGAGCACACACATCTGATTAGTATAAACAAATCTGTGCAGGTTGTTCTCCAAGGAATTGCGAAACTACCATCTACTGTATCGAGTGTGTGAGTGTGTGTGTGTGTGTGTGTGTGTGTGTGTGTGTGTGTGTGTGTGCAACTATACACGTGCTGTTGGTGATTTTTTTTCTTCTTTCGACTTTTCCTTTCCGACGAAGAGCTATGCTCGAAACGTCAAAAACTTATCCTTTATACCAAGCCCCAAACTAATACATTCCATGTACGTGTCCTCTTGTTGTTTGTTATTTCTAATGTTCGATTATTCGATTTGATCGCAGGACTTATTCTTTGCAAGCCTAGTACTAAATTATATCGGTATCTTTTTGCCAAACCGCTAAGTTACGGTTTCCGTCTACCAAATCCGCTCCGCTCACAAGGCTTTGGTCAGCCCGAGGCTATAGTAGAAAACTCTTGCCCAAGGTACCACGTAGTGGGACTGAACCCGGAACCATGTGGTTGGTAAGCAAGCTATTTACCACACATCCACTCCTGCGCCTATGTGTATATGTATAAATATTAGAAAAGGATTGATGAAGATACATTCGGTAATAGTTACTTACTAATATGGTATTTTGAGGTAAATATGGTTGACTATGGATATAGCTAAAGCTGCAGAGGCTTTACAGACTCACACCATTTTCATGTAACCATGTTACGCATGTATTTATCTCGTCGTTTATCTTTCAGTATGAATCAGTGGTAAGTCTTAAAGGAAAATAAAAATGAAAAAAAAAAAAAAAAAGAAGCATGTTCGATGTAATCAGCAGGAGTTTGGGTTCGGAAATAAAGTATTTGTATGGTAATCTAACGAGAAAATTATACTGAAATGTGATAATTTTGCTTCATTAAACTGCAAAAGTGCTATTCTATGAACATAAGATAAAATTTATATCATTTGCTGACGCATGATGCTTTCTTTTTTGTCATATCACTCAGACAAAACGTCTTTTACCAAAGTGATTATAAAACATGGCATATTATTCCAGATGTATTTTATCGGATTTCTTGATGAATTTCATCAATATTCTTATTTACTAAAGTTTAGGAAAACTTTGATATGAAATGTTTAATGCCTCTTTAGCCAAGAGTTGTTAATATTTAAAAGGAAACGGGAAATGCGGTAGAAAAAGAAGTCAGATAGATTACTATCTTACAACTTGGTTTAATGCTACTTAACTTTTGATTTTTCATTGATGTGATAACAGACGGAACATTAAAAAAAAAAAGTAAAATAAAATAGAACGTGTATTAGTGTCAAGACAGTTACAGTATCTTTACTGTCAAAGACATGTCTGGCGTTCATAGCTATAGTCAGTTTTTTTATTCATCAATATAATTACACGCGCGCACACACACACACACACAAACTATATATATATATATTACTTTATTCGTTCCAGTCATTTGACTGCGGTCATGCTGGAATACCGCCTTGAATATGAATATGTATTTATATGTATGCATGTATATATGTATATATGTATGTATGTATGTATGTATGTATGTATGTATGTATCAGCGACTGAACGTCGCTTGAACTTATATATATATTATGAACAGAAGCGAGCTACTGCCATCTCAAGCAGACGAGGCGTCCAGCACTGAAGAGGGCAGAAATAGCCCGAAACCTGTCTGGTCTGCTGATCCCGTGTCTAGAATGTAGTAGGTGTTCGCTCCCTTGCTCGCAATATATTGGATGCACGTTGCATTGTTAACCTACCAGAGGAAATGTCCTCTTGGGGTTAAAAAATTGCAGTAACGCCCGCTTGAATGGAACAGCCATGTTGAAGTGGCGACAAACATTTTATATCTATCTATCTCTCTCTCTCTCTCTCTCTATA
>NC_068982.1:45947887-45950712 GCF_001194135.2 Octopus bimaculoides | reverse complement strand
TAACTTAATGTATGTATGTATGTATGTATGTATGTATGTATGCCACTTTTTAAGTTATCTCTTCAGACTTTTCCATAGAACTCAGAGTTACGAAGTTCCGTACACGGACGCAATCTATGTAAACAATGTGATCGAAGATAAAAAAGAAAATAGGTAATGGATGTTTTTGCATATTTCAGCAGTTTTTGTTCTTTCTTCAAGGTCACTATCAACTCATTAACATCCACGAACACATTGCTTTTATAGTTATTAAATTTAACGGTGTAACACAAATGGATATACCAATTTTACATATTAAAAGCATTCTTGGCAATTGGTATGTACATATTAATCGCTGGTTGGGACTAACACTGTAGGACACAATATCGACTTTTGAAGCCTTCATTATACTTCGTAGTATATTTTAGGTGCATAACAAAATACGATGTCCCTATGTAACTTCCCAATTTGTCCCTTTCAATAATTTAAATTTAATATTAAGAACGCTATCATCAGCAAGTCGTCCCTATTCCTTCTCGCCTCGAAGATTTTCGAAAGAAAAGATACAGTGCGACCCCCTCCTGCAAACGTATAAAAATACAACCGTCGATATTTTTTAACTTAACTTTGGGGACGAAATGTTGACCAGTCTAAGTGGTATATATGATAATTGTTTATAATTTAAGCACATAGACACCTATTTTGAGTGGAGACTATTTCTCGATAAAATTGACCTAGTACTTGACTGGCATTTTATTGTATCGAGGTCTGGAGGGATGAAAAGCAAATTTGAATCCAGTGGGTTTGGAACTTTGAATGCAAGGATTTGAAACAGCTACTGCTCAGAATTTAACACGAAACTCCAAAGATCTTGGCATTTCACTGAGGTTATAGTAGAAGTCATTTGCCCAAGGTGCCACGAAGTGGGACTGAATTTGCAACCATGTGATTGAGAAGCAAACTTTTTACCACACAACCACTTATGTATATATTATATTTATATAGGCAAGTCGCTGGAACCTAAAGTGGCCTTCCTTTTTAAGGCGGTACTCCAGCATGGCCGCAGTCAAATCACTGAATTGTGTAAAAGGATAAAATAATACACACACACACACACACACACACACACACATATTTGAGGACGCATAGCCTAGTGGTTAGGCTATTGCACTCACAATCGCGAGATCATGGTTTCAATTCTTAGACTGTGTGATGTGTTGTGTTCTTGCTCCTCGATCACTTTGACACCTGACAAATGGTACACCGTGCACCTATTTAGGCAACGTCGATTTGATGGAAGGGGTGAGTTAATGCACAGTACATACATCTGATCACTATAATCGAATCATTTGTGCAGGTCGTTCAGCAAAACTTAAACACTCATACGTCATCTTCAACAAGAGAGTCTATCATAACTGATATTTATTTTATCGGCCTCGAAAGGGAAGCAGGATAGCACAAATGTAATGTCGAAGAAAAGGCATCGTAGCATTTATTCTCCCATTTTTACGTCCTCGATTCAAATCTTGCCGAAGTCAATATTGCTTTTATCCTATCGGGATTGATAAAATAAGTATTTGTCAATTACAAGAGTAATAAAAATGTCGGCTGTTTCCTTCCAACCTATTTCCTGGCATACAAGTCAAATTTTTCAGAGCAAAATTTACATTCAAGAAGGATTGGTCATCTCATACACGAAGACGACTTTGGAGAACCAAAAATTTCATGTGAAATGCAGTAGGATTTAGAATGAAAGTAACGATGTTTGAATGTTCAAATGACGTGTTTACACTACCATAGCACGTCGATTGTATTACTCTTTTACTCTTTTACTTGTTTCAGTCATTTGACTGCGGCCATGCTGGAGCACCACCTTTAGTCGAGTAAATCGACCCCAGGACTTATTCTTTGTAAGCCTAGTACTTATTCTATCGGTCTTTTTTGCCGAACCGCTAAGTTACGGGACACCAGCAGCAGTTGTCAAGCGATGTTGGGGGGACAAACACAGACACACAAACACATACATATATATATATATATACATATACATATATACGACGGGTTTCTTTCAGTTTCCGTCCACCAATTCTACTCACAAGGCTTTGGTCGGCCCGAGGATATAGTAGAAGACACTTGCCCAAGGTGCCACGCACTGGGACTGAACCCGGAGCCATGTGGTTGGTAAGCAAGCTACTTACCACACAGCCACTACTGCGCCTATAAAAAAATGGAATAGTGACCAAGGAGCCATGAAAGTCAAAGGTTACTACTGTGTGATTTGAAATCACAAATAAATTGTTTGCAATATCTCAGATTGAGCAATACAACCTACTAAACTTGAAGGGAGGGGAACGAATGAATGCTGTCAGCGTGGTTAATTTAGAGCATCTAATAATATGAGATATATGACATTTCAAAGAACAGCATATTCATATAAAACACATTAGTGTATCAATCCTTTTGATACCATATATTGCTTTGTGCGAACATCCGCCAGTTTACATCAACATCCCACTACATTCAAATAGATATAATCAAAAACCGGTATATTATTGTACTTATGTTCAACAATCTGTAAACAGAAAAGTAGCAGATATTCAATTCTATCACTCGTTTTATATTATGGGGCAGAAGTTTTCCTTGGACAATACTCCACCTCATATATATAAATATATGTATGTATGTATGTATGTAATGTATGTATGTATGTATGTAATGTATGTATGTACGTATGTATATATGTATATATGTACGTGTATATATATATGTATTTATGTATAGTGTGTATTTGTGTATGCATGTATATATATGTGTATATATGTATGGACGTATGTGTGTATATATAT
>NC_068982.1:45940177-45942677 GCF_001194135.2 Octopus bimaculoides | reverse complement strand
AAAGGCAAAGTCGGCCTCGGTGGAATTTGAACTCAAAACGTAAAGACGGACGAGACGCTGCTAAGCATTTTGCCCGGCATAATACCGTTGCTGTCAGTTCGCCGTCTTAGTAATAATAATAACAGTAATAATAATAATAATAATAATAATAATAATAATAATAATAATAATAATAATTTATTTTAAAAAGGAATGACGTAACTCTTCCCGAAGTCTTGATTAATAATAATAATAATAATAATAATAATAATAATAACAATAATAATAATAATGGTTTCAAAGTTTACCACAAGAGCAGCAATTTTGTGGTGGGGGGATGAGTCGATTACATCGACCTCGGTCTTTAGCTGGTACTTAACTTATCGACTCCGAAAGGATGAAAGGCTGGAATTTCAACTCAGAACGGAGCGACGGGCGAAATACCGCTAAGCATTTCATCCAGCGTGCTAACGATTCTGCCAGCTCGCCGCCTTATATTCTCTGAATATTAATGCAAATTCTAAAGAGAATTTCACTCAAGGGATTTTTCGAATACCACACTTCAAAATTATCAAAGCATTAGATGGGAAGACAACCAATAGTTTCTTCTTTTGAGATGTTTCCTCCTCATGTCACAACGAAGCCACAGCACAAAATTGACAGGCTTTAAATGAATGATTGACCACTGTGGCAACAAACTGACATTTTTTTTCCATGAAGAAGCTAACTGCTTTGTTATTAAGATATGAACGAACTGGCAACCGATAATTTGAGATGTCAACGCTTTATCCTGCCAGCCATTATTCTCCTCAATAATGAAACGCCGACTCTCTCATTGATGTCACCTTAATACCGTTCATTAAGTTAACTGGGGCAATTTGCAGTCATTCATTTTAAAGTAGGGCACATGGTTTCCTTGGATACAAACATAAAAGTCAATAGGGATTGCAAACTGCATTCTAAAATTACATTCGGTTCTATTCAGTTCTTTCTTTTTCTTAAATTTTTTTTTCTTCGGTTTCTTCGTTTTTCAAAACGGTTTCAATAAAGAACAAGTTATAGCCTCTCAAGAAAGAACAGTTGCGATATTTCCGAGAAATGATCAAAATTTAATGTTCTAATCAGAAATTCATTTTCACTCGGTTTAACTAATTTGCAGACAGAATCATAATCATTCCGGAGCAACTTATAGGTTTTATCAACAATTATGGTGCAGAGCACAAATTTTAATAATTTACCTTTTGGGAATTTTGAATTTATATGGTTATCAGGAACCCTAAAGTCTCAAAAATTGCATTTGAAATGCTAATTTCCTTTACCGAAATTTATGAATCTAAATTAGCACTTTCTCATCTAAAGTTAATTTCAAAAATTGAAGCTATAAATAAACTGAGAGAAGTAAAGCATAAATTGGATGAGGCTCTTTACATAACGGCTCTTAGTTTATGAATAGTCTGCTGAGAGAAATTATTAATATATGAATCCGCCATCTCATCGTTAGGTATTATCTTCAGCCAGTTACAATTGATTACATATTCATTAAAAAAAGTACTTTTTTACTTTGTTCGCGGGCAGAAAGTTTGACCGAAACACTTTCATTCCTTACGAGCAAAAGAGATAGCATCTTTTGGTGGTTGCTACACCTGACAGAAATAGTAACCAAATTTCTCTCAAATTACACTTTACCAACTTAGGAAAAACAAGAATGACGGACATATTGGATAAATAAATGACTTGCAAGAACATCATATTTCGTTATACAATCATATGAGTTCGTGGATAATTAATGGGTTGGTTAGGTGTAGACGAAGGAGCAAAACCTCTTGAATTATGGCATATATACCCATTACCCATTTTTCGTCTTCGATCTCATTGTTTGTTTACATTAGGTGTACTCAGATACAAACATCATAACAAACCAGTGCTGGCCATGATTTCAATAGAAAACCTGTAGAGATAACCTTAACAAGCGATACTGGTTAAACTCGAATGATTTTGATCGACGAGATTGAGATTGAGATTAACCTAGAGCTAAGCAATAATAACAGCAGTAACTAAATTCCAAATTGCATTTCATCCCTTAAGAGGCTATAAAATAAGGATCTCCAATACACTGGAATCCACTCAAATGACTCTAAAAATAATTCTACTGGGTGAACCAAAAGTTACGCACGAAATAAATTCAATGCGCCCCGGAATTTTCTAAAATTGAAAAATTAAATTAAATAATGATGAATATACATATACTTGTACATGATGAACAAAATTAATAATAATAATAATAATAATAATAATAATAATAATAATAATAATAATAATAATAATAATAATAATAATAATAAAAAGATAACAAGTAACTGTAGAATATGTGGAGATCGACAAGAAACAATAAATCATATTATCTCTGGCTGCCCAGTCCTGGCTAAGAAGGAATATATTCACAGACACGACAGAGCTGGGACCTATATACACTGGAAGCTATGCCAACACTATGGAATAACAACAGAAAAAAGATGGTATA
>NC_068982.1:45935897-45940053 GCF_001194135.2 Octopus bimaculoides | reverse complement strand
ACGTTTCTCGAAAAGAAATGGAAAAACTTTCAAAATACAAAGACCTGGAAATAGAGATAACTCGAATGTGGAGTCTAAAAACAGAAACAATTCCTATCATAGTAGGTGCCTTAGGTATAATTAAAAAATACTCAGACAAATACATAACAAAAATACCAGGACTTACAAATATATGTAACATACAGAAAATTGCACTACTGGGTACTGCACACATTCTACGCAAAACACTTTCAATACAGTAAACATAAAAGCACCACAGCAAACCACAGCACATACCCAAGGCGCACAGAGCTGCGCTCGGTAGTGAAGTGAAAGCACGTTATAAAAATAAAACTACTGAACAATAATAATAATGATAATTATAATAATAATGTAGTACCAATAATTGTCGGAGCCCGGGGAACAGTGAGTAAAAATCTCGAGAAGTACATGGAACAAATAGGGGCTGCAATAAGGGTGGAGCACTTGCAGAAAACAGCACTGCTTGGAACCGCTCGAATATTCCGGAAGGTGCTCGAAAAATAAGAGGTATTACTTTAGTTCACTGGTAGTGAACAGCTGACACCGTAGTACATCTCCAGCATTAGAAGCTGTGCAAAAGCAATGATAATAATAATAAATGCAAAAACAATCAAATACAATCCCTTAAAATTTGAAATAGGAAGAATTCGAACAGTAAAGGTCGTATCTATAATAATTGGTGCGAGATATAGACAAATGGCTGAAGGGGATTGAAATAGAATGCCCAGTAAAGCTCCTACAGAACGTTTGTCTCTTAGGGACAGCGTGTATTATCAGGAGGGTTCTAAGCACTTGAAAGACAGCTGAAAACTTTTGGATTACAAGTAGTAACCCGCTACCCACGTAAATCGTACCAGGAATAAGACCGAACCTAAGCCATACCTAAATAATCATAATCTTTTCTACTATAATAGGCACAATGCCTGAAATTGTGAGGAAGAGGGCTAGTCGATTACATCGACCCTAGTGCCTAAATGGTACTTAATTTATCGACCTCAAAAGGATGAAATGCGGAATTTGAACTCAAAACGTAGTGACGGACGAAATACCAGTAAGCATTTCGTCCAGTGTGCTAACGATTCTGCCAGCTCGTCGCCTTAATAATAATAATAACGTAATATAAATAAAATGGCAACAGTTTTGGTGCATGACTTTTGGTCCAACCTGTATTTCTTGTCAAAAACCAAATCGATGCTCTTCAAAATTTACAATTGCCATATGATAGTACTGATATACTGATATATGGCTTAAAATATTGTTAAGAATATTTTTATTCTTAACAAGAGAATTCGTGTATACTCCTTTCAGTGAATAAAGTTGTCGTCATTACTGCCATATACATTATCATCGACCGTAGTTTTATACCATAAACGCTGCCAACACCACCATCATCATTTCACTTTGAGCGTCAATATAATCATGCCTAACTTTTTAAAACTAAATCATTTGAACAACATTCATTCTTATTCTCTGTATCTAATACTCAGTGATCACAATTTCCATGCCAAAACTGTATTCAAACTGGCATTCCGTCGTTTACAACGATGTAGGTTCGAATTGATCCGATCAACGGAGCAGCCTACTCATGAATTTAACGTGGTTGAGCACTCTACAGACACGCATACCCTTAACGTAGTTCTCAGGGAGATCCAGCGTGACACAGAATGTGACAAGGCCGGCCCTTTGAATTACAGGTACAACTCATTTTTGCCAGCGGAGTGGACAGGAGCAACGGGAAATAAAGTGTCTTGTGTTGCCGGAAATTCCTCTTTTTGTTCGATCGTGAGTCGAATACCCCCAACCACTAAGCCACGCTCCTTCATCAAAATTGTATTGGCACCATAGCAACACAATTGTTCATATCATTCTGTTGCACCTCCTCCTACACTTCACATAGTTACTCTCATTTTTTCTTTTATACAACTTCATCTTTTTCTCTTCTATATTTCATCTGATGTAATAATTCATTATCAAAAATAGCAACAATAATAATTTGTAGCTTAATCACAAGACCAGGGTATTTACAAGTAAAATATAGTCAAATATATCCTTTGTATCATATGCGTTACTGGTACATATTCGAGCTAACGAGTAGTCAGTCTATTTACAAGAAACAGCAATTAAACTTCTCTTGAATTACACCTTATAGCCGACTACATTCGTCACTTGGAACTGAGAATGACTCAGTAGCATGTGCCATCCATACTTTCACTAATTGCTTTAAGCACCCACATACCCTTGATCAGACATAGATACCTTCTCGACCTTTTATAGCTTTGACTCAGTAAGACTGCTAGGATATGAGAACAAAAGTGAGAGACAGTTGCAACAGTACTCAGCTGGTATTATCTTCAGCTCAGTCGACTGAAACAGTATCAAATGGAGTGCTTTGTTCTAAGGCACAAATTTCCACACAGTTTCAAAAATCAATACCACACGCCTCCACTAAAATTACACACATCATCTTAAATAGGAATTTTAAAAAAGACATGATTGGGTAATATAATCCTTAATAAAATTAAAGACCTAGGATAATAGGAAATGACTCTCATGGTTTCTGATCTTAACCGATCCGAAGTGTTATCATATACATGTTCTGTCTTGGTGTAAAAGATGACCTATAGCAAATATTCTGCTCAATATCAGAGATCTGCATGTCATTTGTTTGACCATAACCAGTTGAGCATGTCTCTTGGTGGCTGATGATATGTGTACTCTGACCATAAGCAGGAGTAGTTGGGGAGCATCATAGCCATATGTTGTGAAGGATTCTTTGGGGTTTTAATAATTCACCATTGGAAATATGAGCGTTTCATTCATTGTCTTTAAACAAAACTTTAATCAGGGAATTTTTTAACAGGATGGGCTATTCGACCAGGAGAAAATTCAAACGGCTGGAACCCATTTTTTATCAAATGTCTGGGGTTAAAAAATATCAACAATGAGATGTACTTTATTTTATCGAACCTCAAAGGTTGAAAGGGAAAGTTGAACCAAGTGTAGTTTGAACTCAATTATTGAAATTACTGCTTATCATCCAACTGATTCTTAGTTTGTCAATTAAACGGTCTTAAAAAGCAATGATAATCAACAACTTCCTCCCGCCCATCCACCCCAAATACCACTTAAGTTTGTATAAATGAATTAAAATGACATTATAGGAGTGCATAAGTTAGAAATATGCTGAAATCTGCTGAATTGATAATGTAACTTAACTAGCTGTCTTAAAGCTAATTTAAAAATTTGATGATGAATTTTTACGAAACAATTATATACTGTTCTTGTTTCTTATAATTCAAATAATGCATTAACTAGATTAAACCTACATTATGCTTTGATGTCAAATGAATGAAAGAGGAAGCGTTTCTGATACCGTGAACTTAAGAGAGAAAAAAATCTTTGATGGGGTTTCCGTGTATAAAAGTCAAATTGTCGACATTAACAATAAATTGTGAATATATTTATAATAAATAAATTAATTTCTTCTTTAGTGGAAGATAGGATATTGAATCTTACAGGAATAAGTTAAATGTGAATATTGGTTTATAAAAGACATAGTATGGTTAAATGTCAGATACATAATGTTTGCTGAAAAATCATTTGAGACCTCTCAACATATTCGCTTGGAAAAATGGATATAAGGGAAAAAAAAATCTCTCAGGCAAGTATAGATGTGCAAGGAATAGACACAACTTAGGAAAATAGCAGTTGAATCTTTCTGAAACCTCATCGTACAATAATGTACAGTAATACACTGAAGTTACTTTTATCGACTCATCCCCACCTCACGGAATAGTGAAATATTGAGTATGTTTTTGATGGCTTAGTGAAAGATGAAATAATTTTTTTATATAATTACTTACAAAGGCGCAGATCCTCAGATTTGTATATGCTGTATAGATTCCATTGCATCTATTCTTTCTTGCACTTGACTGGTACTTTAATTTATTAACCCCGACAAAAACGCAAAGCGAATTAACCTTAAAGGGATGTGAAATCAGAACGTCGAGTGGCGTTGATACTGTAATAAATTTTCTAATGCACCGCTTCGAATAATTTATAACAGAAAAAAGTTTAAAAACCTGAGGTGGGGATGAGTCGATGAAAGTAACTTCAGTGTATTACTGTACATTAT
>NC_068982.1:45931464-45933017 GCF_001194135.2 Octopus bimaculoides | reverse complement strand
GGCAGAATTTGAGCTGAGAACGTAAAGACGGATAAAATGTCGCTAGGCATTTTCTCCGGTATGCTAACGTTTCTACCAGGTTCTCACCTTCGATAATAATAATAATAATAATAATAATAATAATAATAATAATAATAATAATAATAATAATAATAATAATAATAATCCTTTGTACTATAGGCACAAGACCTGAAATTTGTGGGGAGCGGACTAGTCGATTCTACGGACCCCAGAGTTTCAATAGTACTTAATTTATTGACCCTGAAAGGATGAAAGGTAAAGTCGACCTCGACGGAATTTGAACTCAGAACATGGCGGCAGACGCAATACCGCTAAGCATTTCACCCGGCGTGGTAACGATTCTGAATAGCTTCAAATTTTACCACATGGGCAGCAATTCTGGTGGGGTGTGGAATGAGTCGATTTACATCGACCTCAGTATTCAGCTGGTACTTATTTTATCGACCCCGAAAAGATAAAAGGCAAAGTCGACCTCGGCGGAATTTTAACTCAGAAAATTAAAACGGATGAAATGTCGCTAAGCATTTTGTCCGGCATGCTAGCCTTTCTACCAGCTCCTCACCTTCGGTAACAGTAAGAACAGCAGCAACAACAAAAATAACATTCCCACACCTTTATTATTATTTGTATCGGCAGAGTGGTAGGTAGCTTGCCTACCAACCACATGGTTCCGGGTTCAGTCCCACTGCGTGGTACCTTGGGCAAGTGTCTTCTACTATAGCCTCGGGTCGACCAAAGCCTTGTGAGTGGAATTGGTAGACGGAAACTGAAAGAAGCCTGTCGTATATATGTATATATATATATATATATATATATATGTATATGTATGTGTGTTTGTGTGTCTGCGTTTGTCCCCCCATCATCGCTTGACAACCGATGCTGGTGTGTTTACGTCCCCGTAACAAAGCGGTTCGGCAAAAAGAGACCGATAGAATAAGTACTAGGCTTCCAAAAGAATAAGTCCTGGGGGTCGATTTGCTCGACTAAAAGGCGGTGCTCCAGCATGGCCACAGTCAAATGACTGAAACAAGTAAAAGAGTAAAAGAGTAACCCTAACACAGCCATCATCGCAATCACCACCATTAAAACCACCACCATCACCATCACCATCATCATCAACACCACCATCACTACCACCACATACACAATCAGCTTTATCATCTAGAAGCAGTGTCAACACTACCGCCATCATTGTTACCTCCCACTGCTCCCACCATCGTCACTCCCACCGCCAACACCGCCATGTCTGCTGCCTTCATTACGACGTCATAACTCAACCTGCTTTATCGCCCTTCCTCTACCCACTCCCTCGCGAACAGCGCGAAACATTATTTCTCAATACCATCACTACTACCAACACCATATCCAACAGCAACAACAACAATTACTACTACACCAACAAAAACAACAACAATTACCACCGAAAGCAACAAGAAAACAACGTCAGCAGAACAATTACAAAACAAAAAACACCAACAACAATTTCTAGCACCTCCATAATATCCAGCCTACATGATCCCCCGCTCCGCCCC
>NC_068982.1:45926571-45927028 GCF_001194135.2 Octopus bimaculoides | reverse complement strand
AAAAGGAAGAAGATCTGAAGAGTTTTGATTGGAATCAAGGCGTTTCCAAGGAAATTTATAATGAGCTGAACAGGTAGAAAAAAAAAAAAAATATTGGCGCAGAAAAATGGGTGACGACTGGTGGTGGTGGTGGTGGTGGTGGTGTTAGAATTTGCGGATGATATATCGTTGTTGTTGTTGTTGGTGCTGTTTATTTTTAGCCCCATGTCGTCTCTGATTCAACGGAACTATGATCCAAAATGCTGTTCCAGGCCGGAATCAACTGTTCTATCGAATATTCACGCATTTTACATGTTTGCGTAAACACTAAGGACTTGGTGGGTGGTGTATCGTCGTTCTTGTGTGGGTGTAACTTGATGGATATTTGGCTGCTATTTCTGGCTGGCTGGCTGGTCGAATCAGTTTTCGGTAGCTTTGAATTCGTTAGTGCGTTGTAGGAATTGCTGGGGGGGGGGGG
>NC_068982.1:45925053-45926431 GCF_001194135.2 Octopus bimaculoides | reverse complement strand
AAACAACAACAACAAACACCACCACCACCACCACCACCACAATCATCACCATCAAATCCCCACCGCCTCCATAACCACCACTACCACCATCACCATCATTACCACTGTCACCACCGCTGCAGTCATCAACACCACCATCACCTCCATCACTACCACCACCGCCGTCACCGTCACCGTCGCCACCACAACCATTTCTATGACGACTATTCGTTAGGGGTATCTCATCCGGACTGGGGGGGGGGGTCACAAGAAGATGAGATACGGCGAAATATTAATCAAGTCGGTTATCTGAGACCTTCATCGTTACGATTCCTCATCACCGCAAACACGATGACAACGACGATAACAACAACAACAACAACAACAACAACAACTACAATCTTCATGATCACATGACTCGTTACATCGTACTGCACAAATTGCCTGCATCACGACGCTGTTACATTTGTGCAATTAAGGTAGATTGATTATATTTCTGCAAACGAAGACGGGTATTTGGCGTCTAATGATGACATGCCAAAACTCGATATAGCTATTTCATCAGCTTCTGCAAAACAACGAACCGTCTGTTAAGTTTCATCTCACATTCTCCGATGTCTGGACTTTAATTTTCTAATTTAAATTTTCTTTTTGTTGTTGTAATATAGAGCTGAAGGCATGGTTGTGTGGTTAGGAATATCGCTTTGCAACCTAGTGGTCTCATTTTCAGTTCCACGATGTGACAAGACGGGCGAGTGTTTTTTTCGCTATAGCGCCGGGTCGAATAATGCCTTGAGAGTGAATCTGGTACACATAGTTTCCCTCTACCAAATTCACTCTCAAAATGTATATATATCTATATATATATATGTATATATTATTTAAAAGAGTTCCAACTCTGTCTGTTTTTTATGTTTTATTTATATTCTTATAAAATTAATGTGGGATATAGAATATGGAATATATAATATAAATAGTAAAATGAAATGAAGTATTGAATATCTTATTGAATATATGAAATATTGATTATTAAATATAGAGTATTAAATATGTAAGGACTAGTATACTTTCCTGCCTCATGGTAGTCATCAAGGTC
This sequence comes from Octopus bimaculoides, assembly GCF_001194135.2. NCBI lineage: Eukaryota > Metazoa > Mollusca > Cephalopoda > Octopoda > Octopodidae > Octopus > Octopus bimaculoides. The sequence continues at coordinate 45,925,356 of NC_068982.1, read as the reverse complement.
CCGTCTGACAATATATATATAGATATATATATATATATTTATATTTATATATGCGAGTGTATATATATATGTGTGTGTGTATGTATATATGCGTTTATATATGTGTGTATATATATATGTATGTACAGGTAATGTCGATTGATGGAGGGAGTGGGCTTATTTCTACGCAAACATTTGATCACTATAAACAAACCATGGTTCGGTAAGAAATTGTCGAACCCTCATACGTCGTCTAACGACGGGAGAGTCCATTATGATATATATATTCTCCCATATATATATATATATATATATATATATATA
>NC_068982.1:45923625-45924817 GCF_001194135.2 Octopus bimaculoides | reverse complement strand
CATATATGTGTGTTTGTGTGTGTGTGTGTGTGTGTGTGTGTGTGCTTTCTCCATTATGGTAGTAATAAAAATGCGTAGTAACGCTTTAACAAATAGAATAGCACGGCGGGGAGAGTGGGAGGGGGAGGGGAGTGATGGGAGAAATTTCTAGAAGATAAAAAAAGGAAGAAGATCTGAAGAGTTTTGATTGGAATCAAGGCGTTTCCAAGGAAATTTATAATGAGCTGAACAGGTAGAATATATTTATATAATATAGGGCTACAGCAAATATTCAGTTCGATGCCGCAGCGTTTTAGTGTAAAAGATAGGCTACAACAAATGTAATGCCCAATACCAAAGACTTGCTTGTCAATTATTTGACCTGAACCAGTTCACTAGTCTTGTTGTGAAATGCATACATACATACATTGATGCATCTTTACCCATGAAAAGAATTATAGTAGGATTGTTCAGCCTAAGTGACCCATGGGACTTCTTACCACTTGATATGGTTAGCCTGGATAATTTATCCCTATCTACTAACTGTGTGCCTTGCAGCTGGAGAGTTGCAAAGGTATGTCAAAAGAGTTCATACTGTGGTGCCTGTTCCTTCTGCCAGCCAGCACAGTTGTGCATTATGTGATAGAATGTTCAAATCTTAGGCCAGGCTCAAGAGTCATACAAGGGCCCCACATTGCATCAACAACGACTCATTTCAGTGATTCTATCTAGCAATGGCTTTGCTCATATACGAGAAACAGTTAAGAAGACATATAGTAGGTGGTAGGAGGGTCGGTGGGGTTATCTAATACGACTAGCCTTCCATATTTAATCATTCCATCTTTGAACGTCTCTGCATTATGATTTGAAAAGTAAGATTTTCTCTACTCTGATAACAGAGGCTCGCTTTATCCAATGTTGATTGCTTCCTTTACTGCCGCATTTTGTGATGAACTACATCTGCGAACCCCCCAGAAACAGCTGTTGGACTAATAACACCATTCTTCCTCCCTTTTAATCTTCTCTGTCGTTTGAATGTATTAATATAACTATCTATGTATTTATACTTAAATATTCCCCGTCTGGAAGTCTTCACTTTTAGCTTTCTCTCGTTTTCCATGCATAAATATATATAGATGTTTTGTATTTCATACCCAAACTGTTATATTTAAAATATATATGTGTGTGTGTGTGTGTGTGTGTGTGTGTGTGT
>NC_068982.1:45920957-45922816 GCF_001194135.2 Octopus bimaculoides | reverse complement strand
ACACACACACACACACACACACACACACACACATATATATATACATATATATACATACACACATATATATATATATATATATATATATACGTACATACACATGCACACAAATATACTCTTACATAACAGCTTCATCGTTTATTATTCACCAAAATGGAACCTGACCAAACACTGCACATGATGATCAAATCGTGGCTACTTTCATTATTTATGCATACCTACATACATACCAACCTACATATGCATATATATTCATATGTAGGTACGTGTATTTATGTGCGCGCGCGCGTGTATAAATACACACGTGCTGTTAGTGATTTCTTTCCCTTTCTTTTGGCTTTTCATATTTCCCTTCTTCATTTCTGACGAAGTGTAATGCTCGAAACGTCAATAACTCTCTCAAACTAATACATTCCAATAGCATGTCTTCCTGTTTGTTATTGTTCTTTCTAATGTTCGTTTATTCTATTTAATTGTGTGTGTGTAACAAAACTAGCATTCATAGTTATAATAATTGTATCTAACACAAGCCTTTAAAATTAAGAGTACATCAATATTCAGTACTTTGGCTGGTACTATATGTAATCACAACCTGAATGGTGAAATCCAAATACAAAAATAACAAGAGCACTCAGAGAACGCAAACCTCCGCCAAGGCAACACCAACGTCCTCTGAACGATTAGCGAGAGTTGATTTTGAAAATGAGAATATCTGAAATAAGCTCGATTCCTCACACAAACGAGAATACTTAAAATATACTCGACAACTCTCAAAAATTAAGTAAAAAAAAAAAACGGAAAAATAATCCAGAATCCTTATCAGGCATCGGATCGATCCCAAAATTTAATGAGTTTGTGCCAGTTACGAGGCCAAACATCCCTGAAAGTTTCATCCGAATCCATCCAGCAGTTCTTGAGATACCTTGTCCACGGACAAACAAACAAGCTAATTATAGGGCTACAGCAAATATTCAGTTCGATGCCGCAGCGTTTTAGTGTAAAAGATAGGCTACAACAAATGTAATGCCCAATACCAAAGACTTGCTTGTCAATTATTTGACCTGAACCAGTGGAGCATGTCCCTTTGCGGCTGACAATATGTGCTTCTCTGATCACGAGCAAGAGGAGTGGGGTGAGTATCATGGCCATGTGTTGTGAAAAATTCTTTGGGTTTGAATAATTCACCTCTGGAAACATGGCTCTTTCATTCAACATCCTTAAACAACCCTTATTCAGGGACCTTTTAAGCGGGATGGATTACTTAACCTGAAGAAAATTCTAACAGGACCCCACCTGCAAGTTCATGCACTATTTATCTTGATATGAGTCGTCGTATCGCGCACATATGGCTGTGATGCATTTACCTGCAGTACCCTTATCAGACGGGTAGCCATTATGGGCATATTGGGTTTCGTATAATTGCAGTCCAGAGTTGCTTTGGTGGAATGTGCTGCTCTCTCACTCAATAATAATAATAATAGTAATTATCCTTTCTACTAAAGGCATAACGCCTGAAATTTATGGGGAGGGTATAAGTCGATTATCTTGACCCCAGTACTCAACTGGTACTTAATTTATCGACTCCGAAAGGTTGAAAGGCAGAGTCGACCTCGGTGGCACTTGAATTCGGAACGTAACGACAGACGAAATGCTGCTGACGATTCTGCCAGCTCGCCGCCTTATGAAGTAGTAGTAGTAGTAGTAGTAGTAGTAGTAGTAGTAGTAGTAGTAGTAGTTTCAACTTTTGCTACAAGGGCAGCCATTTTTGTGGGTGGGGATGTGTCGATTACATTGAACCCTGGGAGGATGAAAGGCAAAGTCCACCTAGACGGAATTTGAACTCAGAACGTACACCGGGC
>NC_068982.1:45919261-45920210 GCF_001194135.2 Octopus bimaculoides | reverse complement strand
GTTTCCTTCTGAAGAAACGTAATCCTTCAGTTTGTGTCGGGGGTGGCGACGGTTGTGTGTGTTTAAGTGTGTACTTGTGGCATGTATATGTGTATGTGTGTATATATATATATATATATATATATATATATATATATATATATACATATATAAGTATACTAAATAAAACGTATACCATACACACACACACACATATATATTCACATATATACATACATTGATCTGTTCACACACACACATATATAAGCGTGTATTTATATGTGTGTCTATAGATAGATAGATAGATAGATAGATAGATATAGTTAAGATGCGAGCAAGATTGATACATACACACATATTATACATGCATATACTCACACGTATAAACACACACGTACATAAATATACACGCATGTAATGTATACATAAACCCGTAAAACAATATCTTAATATCTCTCTGACAACACCATCTGTCCCAGAGTGATTGGTAAGTTACGGATCCTGAATCTATTAGACAGATATATAAGCAGTAAATAATTGTATTCATTCTATTTCACACTATATTGAAAGGATGTTTTTCCGAATATATGCATCCGAGTGTGAAATGTGAGCAAGTATTTCTTTAGTGCGAGCAACGCGATAAAACAGAAAAAGAGAATTGAGAAAAATCATATAGTTTATGATGATGTACTAGCGTTCTGTGAATGCATGCTGGATTTGTTGCAGTTTTTCGTTGCAAATGCAGTCAGATGTGAAGGAAGAATGAAAGAAAAAAAATAAATGGATAAATAAATAGATAGATAAATAAATAAATAATAACAAGAAACACACAAACATGTGAACGTATGGGTGCTATTATATGTGTGTGCGTGCGTGTGTGTGTATGTAAATATATATATGTATATATGTATATATGTATATATATATAAGTATATATGTATGTATATGCATATATATGAATATGTATATA
>NC_068982.1:45917490-45918972 GCF_001194135.2 Octopus bimaculoides | reverse complement strand
TGTGTGTGTGTGTGTGTGTGTGTGTGTGTGTGTGTGTACAAGCATATATGTATATACGCACGCGTATGTGCATCTGTATTTATACATACATACATACATACATACATACATACATACATGTATATATATGTTGCGTATGTGTCGGTAAATATGTATATCTATTTTTGGGTGAGTTTTTATGTTTATACATATATCAAAAATGGAAACGGAAAATTTACGAAAAAGAAAAATCTTGCACACAATCGTATTATCTTGCATTTATAGAAGCAAACAAGATTGTTTAAGAATTGTAAACAACTTCATCTTCAAGGTGGCGTCGAAAGTGTTCTTAAAGTGGAAATATGGTCACCATGATATTGAAAAAGAGAGATACGCATCAACCACCGCCATCACCCACCACCACCACCACAACCATCGCCATAATCGTCCTTCATAGATGTTATCTTTGCCATCGTTTTCCGGTTCTTCCCGTTGAGAGTTCAAAATCGAGACGAAGGGCAAGTTTGCTATTCATCCCTTGCGGGTGCTAGTCAAGTACTGGGGTTGATGGTATTGATTTACTGTTTCCCCTAACAATTGCTGGCCCTTTGCCTATATCGGAAATCATTATCTTAGTCATCGTCACTATCATTAAAATACTCGTCCTTGTCGCCACCTTCGCCGCCGTCGTCATCATCAGCATGATGATGGTCATCAAGATTCATTATAACCATCATTAGGATCATCATCTTCCGTGTGTGTCAGTTATGACGCTTACCTTTCAACCTTTTGACACTTGTGGTTTTTAGATTATGCTACATCATCCAGTGAAGGTGCATGGCTCAGTGGTTAGAGCGTCGGGCTCAGTCATGAGGTAGTGAGTTCGATTCCTAGACCGGGCTGTGTGTTGTGTTCTTGAGCAAGACGTTTTATTTCACGTTGCTCCGGTTCACTCAGCTGTAGAAATGGGTTGTGACGTCACTGGTGCCAAGCTGTATCGGCCTTTGCCTTTCCTTTGGATAAGATCTCTGGCGTGGAAAGGGGAAGGTGATATGCATGAGCGACTACTGATTTTCCATAACCAACCTTGCTCGGACTTGTGCCTCGCAGGGTAACTTTCTGGGTGCAATCCCATGGGCATTCATAACCAAAGGGATTCTTTACTCTTTTTACATCATTTCGTACAATTTGAACCCTTATGCATCACTAGCCGAATCAATGGTACGTCGAACAGAATGCTTAACGGTATTTCTTTCGGGTCTTTACGTTCTAATTTCAAACTTTACCTTTTGTGCTTCGAAAGGTTTATAAAATGAAATACCATTCAAGTACCAAAGTCGATATAATCGACTACGCAATCACCAATTGCTGGTCTTGTACCAAATTTTGAAACAATTATTCTAAATGTTTAGCCTCATGGATATGTTGGTTTAGTTGATCAATGATAAAAGTCGTTCCAGCCATGACCATCTTGTATATATATATATATATATATATATATAT
>NC_068982.1:45913844-45916866 GCF_001194135.2 Octopus bimaculoides | reverse complement strand
ATATATATATATATATATATATATATATACATATATATACACATATATAAAAGCATATGTATATATAGGTATGTATATATATTTATGTGTGGATAGAAATGTATATATGTGCATAAATATATGTTTGTGTGTGTGTATATATCTATACATATATATGTATACACATACACACATATATATACACACATGTATATAAGTGTGTGTATATGCATATGCATGCATATGTGCATATATATATATACATATGAGCTTGTTAATGTTGCATTTGTCTCCCGCCACCAATTAACAACCGAGGTTGGTTTGTTTACGTCCCTGTGACTTAGCGCGACGACTAGACACAAAATAACACATAAGTACAGACAGGGGTCAATTTGTTTGACTAAAATCCTTTAAGGCGGTGCCTGATGATGGCCGCAGCCCAATGACTGAAACATGTAAAACCTGAAAGATAACTAATACATAACAGCCTGCTCTACGTTCAAACTCAAACAAAGCATCCAGTGGGAGATAGTTGCAATCCCAGTTCATTTATTTACTGCACCATCAATGTTAGCCATGAAAGAAAGTGCACAAAATATTTCCCTGCAGTTGATAGCCATCTAAATGATGTAATATTTTTATACATTGAACATGGTTATGAACGCTTGTGCTTTGGTTATGTATTATACACTTATCCTTAATAAATTTTCTTGTTCGAATGTGGCGAGCGCCGGGTTAAATACTCACGTTGTGAGTTCAAATTCTGCCAAGGTCGACTTTGCCTTTCATCCTTTCAGGATCGATTAAATAAGTAACAGTTACGCACTGGGGTCGATGTAATCGACTTAATCTGTTTGTCTGTCCTTGTTTGTCCTCTCTGTGTGTAGCCTCTTGTGGACAGTAAAGAAATAAGAAACGTTAGCACACTAGGCAAAATGCTTAGCAGTATTTCGTCTGTCTTTACGTTCTGAGTTCAAATCCCGCCTAGTTCGACTTTGCCTTCGGGGTCGATAAATTAAGTACCAGTTCCGTACTGGGTTCGATCTAATCGACTAGCCCCTCCCCCAAAATTTCGGACCTTGTGCCTAGTGTAGAAAAGAATAAATTTACTTGTTCCTGTCTCAGTTACTTGTGTTTAAAATGCATGTTACCATTAACACGGCGAGCTGGTTGAATCTTTAGCATGCCGAGAAAAAATGTTAGGCAGCACTTCATCCGTCTTTACGTTCTGAGTTCAAATCCTGCCGAAGTCTACTCTGCCTTTCATCCTTTCGAGGTCAACAAAATAAGTACCAATTGAGCACTGGGTGGTCGATGTAATTGACTTAACCCCTCCCTCAGAATTGCTAGCTTTGTGCCAAAATTTAAAATCAAAATGTCTCGCGACGTATTATCATGGATGGAATAATTATATCGTCTGACCTGGTTCTAACTAATACGCTGTTGTGGTTAATTGTAACAACACGAACGACCACTTAAAAGTACCTTCGTTGTCGAACTCATATCATTTGATGTATATCTTTGCTGTAACTACAGTTTACTGCTATAACATTATTTTGCCTGTCTGGCGTTATCTTGACTAAATTTATAGGGTGCGTATTTAAACAGAAAGCTAATCTTTATTCATTGCTTCTCACCACCCCCATACATCGCCATTCATTTCCATTACCCAGAGGCCGTTGGACATCTCACCTTTATCGCATTTATATCTCTACTTTGATCAGAGAAGCTCGAACTTGTAAAAACCAATCACATGATAAGGATTAATAGCCAGAGTGGTGTAAATTTAAAATACTGACCTATTGTGTGTGAGTGCATGTATGTGTAGGTATGTATGTGTATGTGTATATGTATGTGTGTATGTGTATGTGCATGTGTGTGTGTATTGCCAAAATTGTTAATGCTAATTTGAAAATTTACCTGAACGTCTAAAAGAAAGAGAGAGAGAAACAACAGACAGAGACGGAGAGAGACCATTATTAAGAAAACATTATTTATATTGAATCAATCAATCAATGAGAGAGAGAGAGAGAGAGAGAGAGAGAGAGAGAGAGTCTGTGTGTGTGTGTGTGTGTGTGTGTGTGTGTGTGTGTGTTGCCAAAATTGTTAATGCTAATTCGAAAATTTACCTGAACTTTTAAGAGAGAGAGGGGGAGCAGACAAACAGACAGACAAAGACCATTATGAAGAAAACATTGTATTGACATCAATCAATAATGCTTTGAGTCACTTGAGTAAATTTGGCTCAGGTACAACTCGCGAATGTTATTTCTTGGAAGTTAAAATGTTCATATGTAGTTCAGAGATACATGAATATACAATATTGTAATACATATTTCTTTACGAGAAAATATTGCATTCACGTTTCCTTTTTAACTTCTGGTCACATGATTTTTAATGTGAAATCACGTGTTAAAATTGGTTTTGTTACATCTTGGTGGAGGTCTTATGATGTCTGCAATAAAAAGATTTGAGCTAATAATCTTTTCTACTCTAAGCACAAGGCTCGAAAATTTGGGGGAGGGGGCCAGTCGATTATATCGACCTAGTACGTAACTGGTACTTAATTTATCGACACCGAAAGGATGAAAGGCAAAGTCGACCTCGGTGGAATATGAACTCAGAACGTAGAGACGCGTGAAATACCGCTAAGCATTTCGTCCAGAGTGCTAACGATTCTTACATTTGAGCTAAAAATGTTGGAATAATTTTTGGTTAGCAAAACCAGTGAGAGACTGAAAGACTGGTATTCTTTGCATGGTAAGAATTGTTTTCCACTGCATAATCTTGCATAACTGACATAAGCTCAGTCAGTATACAACAACTTATACAGAAAGTGATGAAACGGTTCAGTGTGGCTTTTGTCTAAAATACTTTTACGTCGAAAATTTTAGCAATTACATCATTTATTCATAATTTGATTCATTCATACAGGCTATTTTCCGTCAGGAATATCGAATCATGGAGTGGCACTCTGCTTGATTGGACATTAGAGGGCGTTATATATATATATATATATATATATATATATATATATATATAT
>NC_068982.1:45910592-45913039 GCF_001194135.2 Octopus bimaculoides | reverse complement strand
TATATATAATCGTTCTATGTATCTCATTTAATGTGGATATACTGCAGAAGACCATAACACTGCGGTACTCCTTTTGCTAAAGTGTTTCTTACAGACGTATACTGCTAAAACGGATAAAAGCGTATCAGTACCAGAAAAAGAAAAGCGTCTAGCAGCGGCAGTGTAGCTACTATATCCGGATTTCCGTGTATTTGCGTGTTGTCAATAGCAAATATCCAATATCAACCGCATGCTTTGACAAATTTCGCTTTCACTGCCCACCAGCTATTTACGATACCAGTGATTTGACTATCAAGTGAGTTCTAGCCAAGTATATGGTTTGATTTAATCAAACATACCCATCTTTAATAACAGTTAGCTTTCTACGTGACTTAGAGATTGTTATGGATTTTTCTTGAGAGTTAATATACATTAAGATATAAATATCATAGTATGCTGTCACTGTTGCAGCTGATTTTGTTTACACTCATGATGTCCCGAATACAGTGTACCAAGCTATGAACGAAAGCATTTCAGCTGGGATGATCTCGACTTTATATTTCTAATTACGTTATTCAGTGTAGTCTCCTTTTCCCTAACGTGGTAGGACTCCATTTTCTGGAAACTTGAGTACTATTTCTTGTAAGACGACCAACAATGTATTGACTCTCTTAATTAGTTCACAGCAGATCAAGAGTCAAAGCTCGCAGCTTCTCAAATGTCTTCGTGTAGTAAACCTCGATAAAGTGCATTGTGGTCATGTCATCTTGTCTTATAATGAACATGCAGAACTACGTTGTCAAACGTTGTCTTTCCTTCTTTAGTCCTTTTACTGTCGAAAATAGGTATATCCACAAAATATTTCTTTACTCTTAGCTGCGGAAAGCACTTTGATATACCATGTCATATTTGAAACTATTTTCTGTTGAGATACGTCAAGTATCTCAACAGAAAATAGCAATGTCACTAGCAGAAAGTATTTACTTATTTATTTCTTTATTATTATTATTATTATTATTATTATTTTGGTAGATATTTAACATCATTACTGTAAAAACAATGAAATTTAATTTCGCAGTGAAAGGTTTAAGAGAATATTGTGTAACTATTAACGCAGCGAGCTGGCAGAAACGTTAGCACGCCGGGCGAAATGCTTTGTGGTATTTCGTCTGTCTTTACGTTCTGAGTTCAAATTCCGCCGAGGTCGACTTTGCCTTTCATCCTTTAAGGCGGCGAGCTGGCAGAAACGTTAGCACGCCGGGCGAAATGCTTAGTGGTATTTCGTCTACCGTTACGTTCTGAGTTCAAATTCCGCCGAGGTCGACTTTGCCTTTCATCCTTTCGGGGTCGATAAATGAAGTACCAGGTATGCACTGGGGTCGATATAATCGACTTAATCTGTTTGTCTGTCCTTGTTTGTACCCTCTGTGCGTAGCCCCTTGTGGGCAGTAAAGAAATAAGAAACGTTAGCACACCAGGCGAAATGCTTAGCGGTATTTCGTCTGCCGTTACGTTCTGAGTTCAAATTCCGCCGAGGTCGACTTTGCTTTCCATCCTCTCGTGGTTGATAAATTAAGTACCAGTTGCATATTGGAGTTGATCTAATCGACTAGCCTCTCCCCCAAAATTTCGGGCCTTGTGTCTAGACTAGAAAAGAATATTGTGTATCTATAGGAGATTTTTACTGCTATTTCTAGGATTTTGAGCGACCGCGTAGAGGTTCTCGCATTTAGTCATTTTTATTTCATGTAGTACCTATGCCAAGTTGGTAAGTCTTCCAGTTCTTTACGTAGGTCTGAGAGTGTGAAATGAGAGCAATGAACTCTGACCTGCTCGTACTACTATTTTTGTAGTTATCAATTTCCATATTTGTCATTGGTGAATCGGAAAACATAAAAAAAGCAAACTAAAAAATTAAGAAAAACTGCAAAAAAAATAATAAAATAACCAATGAGATTCCTTCTCCACACACTACTCATTGTAACGTCTCAAAAGGACATGTACACCTTCAACTCGTGCTTGTAGATCAGAAGTAATGCGCTTACGAGAATATTACGTCTGACATACATGCTCACTTCGTTTGATTTATTATACAGAATATGACATGAAAGTATTTGACAAGGTGGTTTTAGTAACTTTGGCGAAGCTACTTGAATGTATATAGGTCTTTGTGTCAGTGCAATCTCAGTGCAGTGCACATATGTGCGTGCGTGCGTGTGTGTGTGTGTGTGTGAGAGAGAGAGAGAGAGAGAGAGAGAGAATGTGTGTGTGCGCGTGTGTGTATGTGTGAGTGCGCGCCGTTCGCTTACGCGACCAAATGTACATACGTATATAAAAATATACATGTATAAAGCTATACATGTATATACACATATGTATCTCTCTTTTTCTCTCTCTCTTTCTCGATATATATATATATATATATACATATATATGTACGCATGTATATATGTATGTACATATATATG
>NC_068982.1:45908564-45910260 GCF_001194135.2 Octopus bimaculoides | reverse complement strand
ATATATCAATAATATATTTTACAAACTACTATCATTATCTAATATAGAATTCGATACAATGGGTTGCGTGGTACAGTGGATAAATACGCATTTATTATATCATAATTGACAGTCAACTCCTAGTCCGACATTTACTCACAACTATCGTGAGCAGCCCAGCTAAGAATGAAATTCAGAATAGAATGCGCATGTGTATATGCGCGTATGTGTGTGTGTGTGTGTGTGTGTATTGTTTTATTCTTTTACTTGTTTCAGTCATTTGACTCCGGCCATGCTGGAGCACCGCCTTTAGTCGAACAAATCGACCCCAGGACTTATTCTTTGTAAGTCTAGTACTTATTCTATCGATCACTTTTATCCCAGTACTCAACTGGTACTTAATTTATCGACCCCGAAAGGATGAAAGACAAAGTCGACCTTGGTGGAATTTGAACTCAGAACGTTGGAACGGGCAAATTACTGTTAAGCACTTCGTCCAGCTTGCCAACGATTCTGCCAGTTCGCCGCCTTAATGATGATGATGACAATAATAATAATAATAATGATAATAATAATAATAATAATAATAATAATAATCAAGATAATAATAATATTGAAAAATGCCCTGATGCAGAACCAGGCAGTGGCTCTCATGGCTTCTGATCTTAACTGATTGGAATTGTTATATGTTTTGTATATGTTTTGTCTTGGTATAAAGAAATGGGCTACAGCAAATATCTTGCTCGGTACCACAGATTTGTTTGTCAATTATTTGACCTTCACCAGTCGACAACGTGCATCTCTGATCATGAGCAGAAATAGTGAGGGAGCATCATGTGCCATGTGTTGAGGGGAATACTTTAGGACGTGAATAATTCACCTCTGGAGACATAGGTGTTTCGCTCAACAACCTTAAACAACCCTTATTCAGGAATGAGCTACTCGACTTGAAGAAAGTTCTCACTGGGCTCCACCTGCAAGGGCATGCGCTGTTTACCTTGGCATGAGTTCACCATGTCGTGCACATATGGTTGTGATGCATGTGGATGATGTATCCTTATCAGTCGGGTAGTCAGGATGGGTATACTGGGTTTTGTATGTCACTTTGATGGCATGCACTACTCTCTCACTTAATCACAATAATAATGATAATAATAATATATGGCAGAAAGCAATCTTTTGCATTGTACAAATATGTCGACTTAATTTGATACAAATTATTCTAGGGACTTTTCTTTCTTGTCGCGTATAACCAACAGAAGAGAAGAGAAAATGAAGCAAGACACATAGGTGGGGTTGCATGCATTCAACTACGAAGGCGATGATGTAATGATAATAGAGTATATATTTATTCAAATTGTTGAAACACATCACCTATTGCAATGACAGTGCCAATTCACAGATTCTCGAAGATCTTGGATTTGAGTTGTTATTTGTTTATTTATGACATGGACAAAATTATGAAGCACTTCCCTCCTCCTCATCTCTCCTCTCTCTCTCTCTCTCTCTCTCTCTCTCTCTCTCTCTTTCTCTCTAAATACGTGGCAGATAATTTTATCAAAGATGAATTAGAAGATAACTTTCAAAAGCAAATCAGATTAAAGAAACATTCTTTGCAGCAATTCAAGAAACAATGGAAGAAATTAGTGCCCGCATGATTGAAAATGCTTGCTGACAGACAGTATGATTAAAAGATTTAGAAATCTTCAATAATAAC
>NC_068982.1:45904422-45907987 GCF_001194135.2 Octopus bimaculoides | reverse complement strand
TGTGTGTGTGTGTGTGTGTGTGTGTGTGTGTGTGTGTGTGTGTGTGTGTATGTATGTATTTATGTATGTATGTGTGTATCTATGTATGTATCTATGTATCTATGTATTTACATGTATGTTTTTATCTTTGTTTAATAAGCTGTATTTTTCTTCTATTTCCACAGACTGCATGCTCTTCAACGCCGGCAAGTATTAATTGTTTTTTATTAGGCAGAATCAGAACTGCCAAATTTATGTTGTTTCCGACATCTTGATCTCTGGATCATGTCTTTCTTACTTTAACTTTACTCTTTTTTTTAATCTTTTTTAATTATCTACATTTTTTTTGTCTCGGTTTTGTTTGTTTTATTTATTAGTTAACTGTTTTTTTGTAGAGGTTTCGTGGGGTTTTTTTTTTGTTATTATTTTCCTTGTCAAGAGAATGTTGTTCAACAAATGTCTGTATTGTAGTAATCTTTTTTTGTTAACTGTACATATACACTCATTCGCACACAAACACATACTAACACAAAGAGAAGTACTTATGTATTCATACTCACGTACTCAGGCATACACTCCATACGCGTTTAAACATGACTGCATTTATACACACACGTATTGTGATGTTACAGTAGACGTAATTATAAAGATATGGTTTTGTGTGCAAGTGTGAATTTGTAAATGCGTAAGTGTGCGTGTGTGTGCATATGTGCATGTGCGTACGTGCGTTCGCTTCGTAATTCATGTCATAACAACTATCATCATCCTCAAGAATGCCAGACGCATCACCATCATCATCATCACCATGATTAGTATTCCATTATGATCGTTGTTATCTTAACTGACACCATCGTCATCAGCAACATCATCGTCGTCATCATCATCATCATCATCATCATCATCATCATCGTCGTCGTCGTCGTCGTCGTCATCAATCGTTTGCATCATCCTTACCTTTATAGACATCATCGTTGTGCTCATGTAGATGAGGAAGATGATGACGACGATGATCAAGATGGCTACAATGGCGTTGGTGATAATGGTGGGGGCGGGGGGGGCTCTTGATGATGAGGATGATAACTGAATGATGATGAAGATATGACGACAGCAACGACGACGACAATGATATTGATGATGATGATGATGATGATGATGATGATGATGATAATCTGTCTCCTTATCATCATCATCATCATTAGTTTGGGGGTTGTGATTATTATCACAGTTTTGATTACTGTTACTGTTACCATTAGCTTTGTTATCCAGTATTCTCTAACATTTCCTATCAATATTTCCGTATTCTTCTTTTTCTCGAATGTTTTCAATTATATTACTTTCTGTTAGTCTAAGTTTTGTAGTAGCTCTTTCTACAAAGAAGAGTCTTGTCATTAGCAACGAAGCATAACCCCTTGATTCAAAGTAAGATAGCAACAAATTTATGGAGCTGCATCTTGAATTTCAGAGAACTATTACACATTTTCCCTGTTCGATTTACAGAATGAAATTGCAGAATACACATTAGATAGTTTCCTTCTGCGTGGAGGTGCAATGGCCCAGTGGTTAGGGCAGCGGACTCGCGGTCATTGGATCGCGGTTTCAGTTCCCAGACCGGGCGTTGTGTGTGTTTATTGAGCGAAAACACCTAAAGCTCCACGAGGCTCCGGCAGGGGATGGTGGCGAACCCTGCTGTACTCTTTCACCACAACTTTCTCTCACTCTTACTTCCTGTTTCTGTTGTACCTGTAATTCAAAGGGCCAGTCTTGTCACACTCTGTGTCGCGCTGAATATCCCCGAGAACTACGTTAAGGGTACACGTGTCTGTGGAGTGCACAGCCACTTGCACGTTAATTTCACGAGCAGGCTGTTCCGTTGATCGGATCAACTGTAACCCTTAACGCCGTAAGCGACGGAGTGCCAACAACAACAACAGTTTCCTTCTGCGTTTGAAAACCTCGGCTTCTCCAGATTATTATTTACCTGATTGTTAACAAAACCATTTGTACCAAAAATTAAAGGTACACATGTAAATTTATACTTTGGAGGAAGAAACCAAAATTTTTGAAGTTCTTATTACTACCCTCAGCGCTGTACATCGCTTTTATTTATCTATTCATTTTTATTTTCTATTGTAAATCAAAGTTGCTACATTTACATTTAGTGGTAGTTTCGGTGGAAATATTCCAAAATGATTCCTTATATTGGTTTCAAATTTTGATACAAGACTAGAAATTTCGGTGAGACGAACTGGTACTTGTTTTCCCGACCCTGAAAGGATGAAATGCAAAATCGACCTCGACTGAATTTGAACTCGGAACGCGAAGACGGACGAAATGTCGCTAAGCATTTTTCCCAGAGTGCTAACGATACTGGTTGGTCGCCGCTTTAAGTATTCATTATATTGGAATATATGAATATAACATCAGAACTCCTTCCTATGACCGTTCTTTCTACGGATGGTATTGTATTTTGCTTTAACAACTTGGTGTCATCTTAAAAAGTAATCTGTTGATGAGATACTGGAGAAGTTACTGATCAAGTATATTACCTCTGTCATGTGACATAATCAAAACTTTTAGTAATATACTGCGGGCCTAAGGGTGATGCTGTTTCTTTCGTTTAATAGATATTTTGGATCTAACTCTCGTAGTTCAAATGTAAAAACATGGCATTTTCACTGTGACATGACGTAATGAACACATATCTTAGAGAGTTTATATTTTTTAATTTTATCGTCATAATTCTCAAACTTTCTGAAGAAACATAATCATACATGTAATTTGTCATTGTGCAAATTATTTCTCTTGCTGGTCTTTGTTGAATAAAGTTTATCCAGCAGGGATTGCAAGGTATGTCACTGTTCATAGGGTCATCTGTGAGCAACTTGCAAATCGTAAGATCTTACTTCTTACCTGTGAACAATTAAGTCTTTAGTTTTACTGTTGTCGTTTAAGAGAAGCTGTCTGAGTGATAGTGTATGACTTTCAAAGCTCGTCTGTCCTTATTCTCCGTTCGTTTCTCATGAGACTGCTTTGCGATATTATTACAATAGAAGTTTCTCGCTGATGATAGGATCCTTATTGTAATTACCACTGTTGTTTAACCAAATAATCCAATCGTTAGTTCAAGTAGCGGGGGGGGGGCACTGCATATGCATTGATGAATGTTCTCTTGTCACAAGAGGAAAACATTCGTTGCTATATTCATTTGAGTCTGATTTGATATTCCTTGGTCATTCCATCTTTTTTCGCAACGCTTTATACGATATATTTCATTATTACGGACGTATTTGCAGCATTCATTGAATAGAACATGGATGTTAGATGGACCTCGGATGTAAAACGATATTCATACACTTAATTATGAACATTTCTTATTTCTTTACTACCCACAAGGGGCTAAACACAGAGGGGACAAACAAGGACAGACAAAGGGATTAAGTCGATTACATCAACCCAGTGCGTAACTGGTACTTAATTTATCGACCCCGAAAGGCTGAGATGCAAAGTCGACTTCGGCGGAATTTGAACTCAGTACGTAGCGGCAGGCAAAATACCGCTAAGCATTTCACCCGGCGTGCTAATGTTT
>NC_068982.1:45898084-45901912 GCF_001194135.2 Octopus bimaculoides | reverse complement strand
TATATATATATATATATATATATATACATACACACACATATACGTACATATATACATATATCTCCTTCTCATGTACTTGTATATGTAACTATATATACATATAGACATATATATCTTCGTGTGTGTACGTGCATGTGCGCGCGCGCACTTACACACACACACACACAAATGTATACATATATACATACATACATACATACATACATACATACATACATACCTAACGTGTGAGTATACATATAATGACTTAATGGAATGTGGAGAATGAAGCAATGTTCAATAGATACATATTGTGTATATTTTCCCCAGACATAGATCTAGAATTCTGAAGGAGAGGTTTGGAAAAATTGCGCATATTCACAAGGCTGTCTCAGTTGGCCAAGAGTGGGCTGTAGACGTTAGTTTTGTCACAAATTATAAAGAGTAGCCAAATTGTCGTAAAACTTAAATAATGTGTCTCCGAAGGAAGAATCTCTTGAGTAAAGTGCTCTACCATCGGAATTGAACAATATAATGAAAATACAGAAGGAGCAATTATAATCGGAAGAGGAATAAAAGTTTCGTAAATATGATGCCAATAATTCTTCATACAAAATTTATCAGTGAGTTTCAGGAAACAGAATAGTTCGATTTTTGAATAATAATAATAATAATAATAATAATAATAATAATAATAATAATAATAATAATAATAATAATAATAATAACAACTTCAGATCTTGGCACAAGGCTAGCAATTTCGGAGGAACGGGGTCGGTCGATTACCCCAAGACTCAACTGGTACTTAATTTATCGACTCCGAAAGGATGAAAGGCAAAGTCGACATCGGCAGCATTTGAACTCAGAACGTAAAATAAGAAGAAATGCCGCTAAGCATTTTGTCCAGGACGGTAACATTTCTGCCAGATCCAACATCATTATATTTGTGTATCCTTTTTCATACCTTTATCGGTTGGGCGTGTCATTTCTAAAACCACTAGTCATTCGTTGCGTTGCGTTGTTATCTCCCTTGTGAAGTTCAACAACTTGACTGAATTGACAACGTTTCTGTCTATGTCTTCTTTGATTTTATTTAGTTTTCTTCCACTTATATCAGCTGGTACTCCTTAAACTAATTTATTTTCCTTTCGTATCGCATGACCGTCTCAACATAGTCTCCGTTCTTGCAACATTCAGCTGATTCTCTTTATACTCATATTATCACTCAGCTACTCTACTCAACGTTGCACATGCACACTAACATTTACCACCTGACCACAAAGCATAAAATATCTATTTCATGTTGCTTACAAAATTTTGCTTTACAACCGAAAAATGGCATATAATTTGCATATAAATTACCACGTAATTACTGTTGAGTTGCGTGGCGTGTTACAAGTATTTTCAAATCAAAATGCTGCTAATATATATGTATGTATGTGTGTGTGTATGTGTGTGTGTGTATGTGTGTGAGTGAGTGTGTGTGTATGTTTGTGTTTGTGTGTATCTATGTATGTATATATATTTGTGTAAATGCACATACGCATTCATGCACATATATATATGTATATATATATATATATATGCATATATATCGTGTTATCGTGCTATGCTTAGATAAATATCAGAAGTATTAAAAATGTAGCATGCAAGACAGATTTAATGTAACGCATTCGTATTTATTAATCAATACTAATAGAATATATTTTGAGGGTTGCATTGAGTTTCACATAAATGGGCCTTCAGGCTTGATATATTCATGTTTGACTGCGATACCCAGGGTTTCCCTTAAGATATGCTTCGCTAGAATTGATTAATGTATAGAAAAATAGATCTGCCGCAAAATTTTTGTACTAGTTGCAGTTAACTGCTTTTACTTGTGCAGATAGATATTTCAGCAAATACCGAGATATTTGTACACCTCATTCCATATAATCTAACGATTTACAATTTTTCTTCCGAATGACATTTCATCGCAATCCTCTACTGTTTCATACATCTCTGAGGCGCACTCTATTTTAGATACGATCGTTTTCTAATCATTTTAAAGAAACCAATTTTCCACAATGACGACGTAAAAATTCTTGAAGAATATTACATCCATTTTAGTTATTGTTTTATAATGTTCACAAATATTAGTTTTAATTGTTTTGAGAACTATGCGGCTATAAAGATTATTTTTGCTAAATATGATCTAAATATAATTTTGCTGACTTTATGTACGCGCGTATGAAAACACACATATTAGTAATCAAACGCATACACAGTCAGTCACACATGCACAACTATGCATGCATGCGTACTCGCTTATACATAACACAGATGTGCATATATATTATTTATGTAGTAGAAAGTCATCTTATTTTTCCAATATCTTTTTCCATAATCCTATAATTTCTACATCTCTAAGGCTGGGTTTAGGAAAGTTTGGCTTCTTCCTCTCAGGCACAGAGTGTTTTAGCCTTAATCAATCTCTAATCACATTCAGAATGAAATTTTCTCGAATCATATTTAAACAATGTCTCTTATACAAAGATGTCTTAAAATATCCTTCTAAATCCTTTAAATGATTCGTTCCAAATATTTTAAAGTGATTTTGGCATTGCTTTAGTATTTCTTACACACGTATACATATACAGATATACATTCATATAAACATACATACATACAGGCACTCGTTTAAGATATAGCATGTAAGTACACACACACTTACACAGGGACACATACATAGTTTCCAACCTGTCTCACTTTCTCCTTTCCTCTCTCTCTCATCCTATATACAAATATATTTATAGATAGATAGATAGATAGATAGATAAAAAGAAAGAAAGAAAGAAAGAAAGAAAGAAAGAAAGAAATAAAGATAGATAGATAGATAGATAGATAGATAGATAGATAGATAGATTTTAAGTGTGTGTGCACACATTCATAGTTATGCAAACACGTACATACACATATACAATATTTTATTGGTAGCCATTTTATAGAGGTAATTCTGTTTCGATCCTATTTCTACTGAATTAACTATGTAAACTAGTCATCTTAAGTAAATAAATAAATAGAAAATAAATAAAATACTCCAATTTTGAAAGTGCTGAGCATTTCATTCTGTATAATTAAATTGTTCTTACATTCCCCATATCACTCTCTCTCTCTCTCTCTCTCTCTCTCTCTCTCTCTCTCTCTCTCTCTCTCTCTCTCTCTCTCTCTCTCTCTCTCTCTCTCTCTCTCTCTCTCTCTCTCTCTCTTTCTCTCTCTCTCTTTCTCTCTCGTTCTCGCCCTCTCTTTCTATCTATTTATATGAAACATTCTCTTTACGTAAGCCAACAATGTAATGTGTTCACATCGTCTCAATCTCCATATCTTAAAAGGCTTTCGCCTTTATAACTACTGAGCTATTTACATTATCCATGTTTTAGAATATATGCTTATTTAATCTACTATGTGGTCGACTAGCATATTATATGCAAATCAAGACGGTTAATTTGACAGGTTACAGTTATATTTAGTATATACTAGCAGAAATACCCGGCGTTGCCCGGGTTAAAGAGAATAATGAAATCTAAAAACGCCGTCTAGACTACGCATCATCTTTATATATAGAGATGTATATACACACACGCACCCAAACACACGTATATATATGTATATCAATATAAAAGAAGGTGATCATGTACATACTTTCTTGCTGTTGTGATTATAACACCTCGTTGTAAACTATGTTCCTTGTTTTCCCTTGTGGAGCATATACAAATAGGTTTTTTGTTGCTGCCCACTCTTGAGCAGCCAACATACAGTTGTCCATGTGAGAAGCAGGGCTCTTCCAAGAGAAGACCAGCTACAGACAGT
>NC_068982.1:45894317-45896543 GCF_001194135.2 Octopus bimaculoides | reverse complement strand
ATATATATATATATATATATATACGACGGGCTTCTTTCAGTTTCCGTCTACCGAATCCACTCACAAGGCTTTAGTCGGCCCGAGGCTATAGTAGAAGACATTTGCCCAAGGTGCCACACAGTGGGACTGAATCCGGAGCCATGTGGTTGGTAAGCAAGCTACTCACCACACACCGAGCCTATAGTAGAAGACACTTGCCTAAGGTGCCACGCACTTGAACTAAATACGAAAGTATCGGATTGGTAAGGAAGTTGCTGATAAAGTCATAAAGTTTATAAAATTAACACATCTAAATATCATTGAATTGTTAAAGAAATGAAATAACGGGGGAAACTCCCATGAGTTCAAATAACTAAAACAATGGTAGCATAAGTGAGATATAGTATGAGAATAAGTAAATCATTATTAAAGTCCAAACTCGCTAAAGCAACTGACATGTTTCACTCTTATGAGATCTTTTTTACAAAGCAATTCCTACTGAACTCCTACGACTTGACGTGATCGAAATATAACGAAATAAAGGGAATGTAGTGCTGTTGAATATATGCATGCAGTCGTGCAACCTCAGAGATACCGGATAATTATCTCCCGCTAACGGTATCAGCACTCGTACTGATATGTACTACTACCATGAGGTTCTCTCATGATAAGTAACGCAGTATTATATGTTCTAACACGACATCAACTTTTAAGTAGGGATAAATATTACCTTTTGGTATTAATACTACTTTTGTCGATATATATATATATATATATATATATATATATATACACACACACACACATTCATACACGCTTGCATACGTATGTGTACATTTGCATGTATGTATGTATGTATGTATGTATGTGCATATGTATGTATGTGTGTATGTATGTATGTATGTATGTATGTATAAAGGCTTACACGCATATTGAGGAATACTTGTTAATATTTCTCGCTTATTGATTTTCTCGGTGAAAGATATAGGATTAGCAGGTAGGTTCTGTAGAAAGAAACGTATTTGTGTTTCATAATATGAAGTGTTATTTTTGATGTTGCATTAAAGCAAATTTCTTTTGGAAACCTGAAACTAAGAGATTGTTGTCAGCAAACCTAAGAGAAAAATATGAAATATTGAAATATATTTCAATGTGTACATGAGATTAAGATTAAATTTGAAATCTGGAATAGTATATCACGGCTAGGATAAGATACATGAAAAGAAAAACAAATCATAAAAAAAGAAAATTAAAATTAAACTAGCAAAATAAGACTAGTGGGGACAGGGGGATGAACATAACTAAAACCAAACTAAAATAAAAGAGATTAAGATAAAATTTTAGCATTAATGCTATTCGAAATCTGAAATAATCTGTCTAAAAGGAAATGCCAAGTGTAGAGCAGAAGTCATAAGGCATAATTCTAAACATAATTTCCGATACGCTAGTGTCACATTGGTCATTTTCAAGCCGCGAACACGTTGCTCTTTGAGATGTTAAATGTCAAGACTTGAAATATTTCCAAAATATTTTGTCTAAAATTTGGCAGAGCCACTTGTTGTTCACGCTGTTTAGTTGTTGGAGGGCATGAGTATTTTTCAAGGCTGACAAATTAAGTAGCACTTGTTGGTGAATTCTGATAAGATATGACACCTCCTACCCACCAAGTTGCCAATATTTTCGTAGCCAAACAAGTCTGAGGTTAATCCAAACCTGTAACACATCACACGGAATATGTTTTTGCTTAAATTTTAGGATAACAATTTTGATGAAATGTTTCATATGAAATCCAAGTGACTGTTAGGGTAGTAAAAAACACCACCCCGAGTTGGATTTCAAATTGCAGTAATATGCATACATTTATAAATGCATATGTACACATATGCACATATGCATGTGAACGAATGTGGGACTGTATATATATATATCTTAATATATAAATCTGAAGTTGTGTGTCTGTGTGAAGCCTTTTTGAAAGTTTATAGAAATCCACATTTTCCACTTTTTCGTAAAAAATTTTACATCAATGGAATTCTCTCGATCTGAACTTTCCAGTGCAGTAATTAGATTTTTAAAATTCCGTTTACTTTGTGTGATTTAAGGGAGATTTGGCTGTTGTTTCTAGCAACTTTTATATTTCATCCCTTCTACCTGGAACGCCATTCTTACACACGCACTCAAAATAAAAATAGAGAGAGTAAGAGTTAAAGAGGGAGAGGGAGAGAGAGAGAAAGTGATACATACAAC
>NC_068982.1:45880466-45892544 GCF_001194135.2 Octopus bimaculoides | reverse complement strand
ATCCATACATATATATATATATATATTTGTATGTATGTGTGTATGGTTATCTCGTTAGTTAGTTGAGTGTTTGTAGTTGTGATTACGTACTCAATAATACTGAGTAAAAGAGAACATGTTTAATTAGAAACTTTAGTCTATCCTTTAAACCACAGTTACCGATCCCTGGTTTTTGGACATATCTATCTTAGACGAGGCTGGGTTGTAGAAAGCCCGCCGCTGTCGGTCGGAATTGAACAGCACCGTTCGAGCTGTTGTTGATTTCTGGTTGGTCACACGTACTGCTGAGTAGCCGCTGGACTTTTGATAGTTCGGTGATTTACATTTGTTCATAATGTCTTAGTAATTCTGTTGTGATTAGAAAAAATCAGAGACTTGTTTTTTTGGGACCACGAAACTGCGAGAGTAATTTGGATCCTGTTTTTCGATTGCTTCTTGTTTTGTCATGATGAATTATTTATTATCCTTATGGGGACCAAGAAACATTTACAAGAACTGCATTTATTCTGTTACAATACGGTGCCCATGATATCAAAATTTGCAATTTAAGTATCATAAGAAACTGCATAAGGAAACTCATGGTTATGTACTGGTTCTTGAAACTGTTCTGACTCATTCCGATGTATTAGGTAGAGAGCGTGGCTGTGTTTCCTGGGACTGACATTGTAGCTTGGTAGAACAGGGATTCAGAATTGAGAAAGTATCGAACAGATACATTTCTTAATGTTGGCAGGTAGTATTATCCACTTCAAGTTAAGTTAAAAGGATTATTCGAATGACTGTCCAAAGAATTGGTTTTTCGAATCTTTGAGTTTATTAAGCGATTAGGATAGCTACGTAGGCTTCACCACTTACTACTAGCTATGATATTTTCTGTTTACAACTTGCTACGATATTTTCTACTTCCAACTTGCTGTGATATTTTCTGAACTAGAAGAGTGTCCGAGCTGTAAATAATGACGGCATCAATAATGACTGAGGCATTGTTGAAAATGTACGTGATGAAAATTGTTAATGAATGTGTGAGAATGTAAGTAATATTGCCAAAATACGTACACTGTATTCAATATATATTGATGTTACATAGCATTTTATATATATTGATTAGATTTACCAATGAGAAAAAAAAAAGAGAAAATTAATTTTAGCATAGGAATTTCTAAACATAAAATCATTAGTTCAGCATTATGAGACAAAGAAGACAATAGAATGAACTTTCGAATACAAAAATATAAATAAATAAATAAGCAAAACAGCTTCACTACATGTTGAATAATTTAGAACTCGTATCGAGTTATTTAAAATGTAAGTCATATAATATAGAACAAATTCTACAGTTTTAAATAGTTAAATGTTACTCCCGAAAAAGTGTATTTATACACATTGTTTTTGCGTATTATATATACTGTTTACTCACGTCAATGTATTCGACTTTTCAGTGTTTCCTAGTTAAATAGTTTGAACAACTTGTGTTCTGTAGTGGAATATTTGCAACTTAGATTTGGTAAGTCCTTGGCAATATAGAATTTCACATTGTGGCAATACGTAGTGTTGAACCTCACTGAATTGCATTAAATATATTTGTGGATTATCGTTTTATTAACTAGGCGTGTTCTTTTTGACTCGAAAGACATTACTCTCCAGCGTTTTGTCAATAATTAACAACTTAAAATCATCTAAGGTATATTGCGCCTCAGCAACAGGTACATCTGGTAAAATTTCTGAGTGAGGATGAAAACTAATTCATCCTTACTAAAACAACAGATACTTTAAATGCAAAACCCAAGTTTATTTTTTCGTATCATCATGAAAACTACTCCATTTTTTAAATCCACAGTTGAATGATCGAGCCAGACTAATCGAAATTAAATACACACACATACGCGCACACGCACATACACACATGATGCCTGCAATTCAACTATGAGTAATGCGATATGTGTGGCTTTTCAGTCCTGCTAAGCCTTACAGTTTCGAACTGATGTAGTAACGATGGGCGCCTAGAAAACATACAATCGAGAATTAGTACATATGATGCTGCATATCATCCTGAGAATAAGCAACAAGATCTCAATCGTTATCCTACAGGAATTCACGCATTATAGTGATGATTTGGGGAGCAATCCGTCTTATAGTAAACATTCTACCGTTGTTTGTTGTTCGATATCTGACGTAGACTTCATGTAAGCAACCAACAAAGACTATTTAAAAGAAGCACAGCAAATGGGATCAGAATTGCCTTTTGTTGGACACCATTTTCGACCTAAATTAGAAGAAAGAACTTACCCACCATGCTCCCTTCATGGTAACGTTTAAGCATAAAGACAAATTTTTCAATACGATCAAGATTCCTCAAAATGTACCATGTCATTTCTATTCACATTATCAAGAGCCTTAGTGAAATGAAAAAAAGTATTAACACGGGTTCAGTTTCTCAATGCCTAGCAGAAAAGATTCATACCCGTCGTCCTCCTATCAGTTTTGAAACCACACTAAAACTCAGAGATAATTTCATTAGCAATGTTATTGAGAAGACTGTCCAGCATGATCCTCACTACACCTTACCTCCAACAGAGAGAAAAGTTGTTCTAAGGTAATTCCCAAAGTCGTTCTTCTTACCTTTCTCTTTATGGAGAGCTACCATCAGTGCATCTTTCCAATTATTTGAATGAGTCTCTTCAATTCAAACCTTCTGCATTTAGTTGGATATTATAGCAGATTTTCACTTCCATATTTGAAGATAACAGTATAAAACCTGGCATTGGTGGTCTTTGTGCAGAGATCGCTAATCTTCTTTCGGAGCATATTTAAATTCATAGTCTAGTTAGGTGCCAATATTCCAGTAACCAACATTAAAAGGACTGAGTAGTAGCAAGACGAAGAACGGATGCAGGCTCTGGTTTCTTGGGACACCTGCCGTACCAAATTCTTTCACTATCGGATCCGAAGCCTTTATTGTCATTCATCTGTAAGGTTTGTAAATCTCATTGAGTGTTGCTACGGCCAGCCATAGTTTGCAACACATAATAAAGATGATAATAGAGATGTTAAAAAGCAAGTGATGCCTGTGCTTGAAGATTTTTAAAGTGAAGAAAAGCCTAATTCCATCTGCCTAATTCCTCTCTGATAAAGAAAGAAAAAAAAACTAGTAAACATCATTCGATGCAGATGAAGTCGAATGTGTTACATTAGAGTTTTCCTTCCCGTAACAGAGTCTAAGAGTCTCTCATCCCATTGGCACAAATCCAATCCCACTCTCTGAACATGGACAACATAAACTCGAAAAGAAGAATAAGTCTGCATCATCGAATATTGTCAGTGTCGCAGGTTTTCTCTCCTAGAGAGATGTGATAACAACAGAAGGGCCTCCCACTCCTAGTGGGCCAACCACGCGCTTAGACACCAACCCAAGTATTTTCACGTCCTTGTGCATACATACATGCATACATACATATGTACACATATTGTCGGATGGTCGTTGACTGCTCATGAGCTCTTCTGCTCTTTGAAAGGTCTTATTTTTCATTTTGTAGGGTGTCCAACAATCACCGTCCTCACCAAACAAGCTTGATGGGGTTGCCAGTTTAGTCGCCGACGACCCGACCATGAAACAGATTGTACTAGATTACCTGTTACCAGTAGCGTCCAAGAGCGACCTGGCATACATACATGCATACATACATACATACATACATACATACATACATACATACATACATACATGTACGTATATGAGCGTGTATGGCTGCCTTAGTGATTTAGATAATTTTCGTTTTAAGATGTAGTGCCTTTACTTAAGGTAGTAATGAAAATATTTATGTATGTTATTAGTATCTATCGTATTTTAGTTACTATTAACTGTCTTGGCTAGGAAAGTAGACATTGCTGCAAGCCGTTTTAGGCACACAGACACTGAGAAATTTCGAAAAACTTAGAGATTCTAGAATTATTCATGCCGGACAAGATGAGTAGTAAAGCGAGATGTATAAAATTTATGTGTTTTGATTAAATTTAGTCATTTAGTCCAGAAGAACTGTCAAATGTTAAAGAACAGGGGAAATGACCTACGAAGAAACGTGATAGTCTGCATCAGGAAAAATACTTAATGTAATTTGTTGCGAAATAAGATGTCTATGTAGCATGAAGACAAATACATTTCTGTGTTTTGGTGAGGTTCCATCATTGGACAAGAATTTTCATTTGAAGGAGGGTTCTAAATGGAAGATAAGAACTTGCCTAATTTTATTCTGTAAATTGTTCTTTAAATATTAAGTTGTATTAGCTAGGTAAAACGAACGGAATGAATACGTAGCTTAACGATGAATCACTTGTTATGAAACATGTAGCTGTAGTGTTTGCAATATTGAAACCTGAAATTGTGGTTCCTCGGAAGGCACTTGTAAATGAAGGAGATAAGGAACGAAAACATACATTGAATATAAGAAATCAATCTGCTTGCTGAGCAAGAAGAAATCGTTAGAAATTCATTAGGGCAGTATTAGTGAGATGAATAGTTGCATAGAAAAACGATGGAAATGGAGTACTGAAAAACTGTGAGGAGAGGGGCCCATCAATGAGGGGGTACTTGGTAAACTATAGTAGTTAAGAGCATGAAAATATACTATAGAGTAATGTACGCTTATATATAAGGCTTTAAAGTTTTCTTCCTTACACGCTGATCAGAATCAGTTGGGAACATATAGGGGAATGGTTGAAAGATAGAAAATTGATGTCCAGCAAATTTGTATCTCCACAGAGATCTAATGCTACATAATCAAAATTGGAGTAAAAGAAACTGTAATTCTGAAGATAGAAATTCTTACAAAGACTTCCCTCTTAAATCCAGCTGAATGTTTTGTTCATAACAATACACAGAGCCCAATATTAGGTGTATTCGAATTCATAGGAATAGATCATAGATCACATCAGATTATAGTGTATAGCTTTCATTCTGCTGCCTGTTTACCAATTTTATTTCAAATATAATCCCGCCTTAGAAATACAGAATGCCTTTGTATCATATCTGGACATTTACGCACCAATATAAATTCTCTTTGTCATTATATCGTATATATTACCTGTGCATTGAGGTTTCTTACAGGAACACTTTGAATATATAACATTTGGTTATATGCACACAAATACATGTAAGTATGCGAGAAACACACACACACACACACACATATATATATATATATATATATATATATACTTACACACAGACACACACACACACACACATACATATATAGATAGATATGTTATATGTGTATATGTATATATATATGAGTGTGTGTGTGCATGTATGTATATGTGTATATATTTATATATATGTGTGTGTGTATATATATATATATGTGTGTGTGTGTGTGTGTATGTATATATATATCTATATCTATTTATGTGTGTATGTATGTATGTATGTATGTATGTATCTATGTATGTATGTATGTATGTATATGCGTCTGTATGCATGCAGACACACAAATGCAAGCATAAGCATATAGCGGTAAGTTGTATCCATAATTATATACATGTGGAAACAATGTACGCTTGTCGAGTAATGGCTCTGTCATTAGCTGACAAGAGGTCTTGAGGTATACAATGGGAAAATGAAGACTGTTCGAATTATATACATTAACTTAGGATGCAAAACAAGGTTGCTGTTATCTATGATCAAAGGATATACAGGCAACACCTTAACCACTGGGTCATTTTCCTCATAAATTACTACGTACAAGAATGTGTTTCAATTAATTTCCAATATAATCCAGATTTCGAAGGTGTCTAACAAAATATCGGTGACTACACATATTGATTTGTAACATAGATATAATGCTTCACATTAGCTGGATGAGTGAAATAGATTATATCAACTCAGTAATTGACGATTACTGGCCTTATCAGTTGTGGAAAGATGAAAAAAACATAGTCCAGATGGGTATGATTCGAATGTTAAGAGTTGTACCTAAATATCGCAAGGTATTTTGTCCGACCCATAACCGATTTTAGCAATCTGCTATGATTGTAAATTGATATGTATTTTTATATACTAGCAATGCTCCCCAGCATTGCCTGCGTGTTGCGACCTACAGCCACATTGTATCATTTGTTCTTTTCTTATGCGCAGAATCGGCACACGAGGAGTATCAAGCAAACAATTCCTCTTTATAAACATGCTTTCGGTTATTTTCTGATGAACAAAGCTGAAATTTTTGACACCAAAAACATGTACAACAGCAACGTAGATTAGAAGGAAATCCTAACATTGCCTTCAAAATGACCTCAAAATTGTGGGACCCAGCCTCGTTTTGGTGTTAATATTTTGTAGTAAGATATGGTCGCTGTGAAAAAACCTACTTTAAGCTGGTAGCCGAAGGTTTGCTCAATCTTTTGATATCTCATATAAGAATATTGGCAACTCAGTTTCATAGATACAATGTTAAGGCCAACAGAATAAAAAAAAGGACATATGTAAGGATATGAATAAACAGGGTTAGTGATATGGGCAGTTTGGCATAAATGTATAGGGATACTGAGCTTCTTGAAAATAGTCGAAAGTTTTCAGTCATTGCTTCACGTCTTTACCAGACTTGAACGAGTATAGGCTCTTATTGTGCTTAAACCTTGGGAAAATTTTATTGAATTTAAACCTGAAAACACTCCCTTGGCATTCCTGAGAATCTTCATGGACAAATTGTTTTCGGTAGTAATGCCAGAAGCGATCACAATTATGCCAGAAACACTGTTCATTAGTCAATTTTCTGTTGAAAATAGGGCTTTGTGCAAACAAATGGTATCACAATACTTCAAATACATTGTTTAATCATAGAATACCGAAGGTGTTCACATGGGCAGTTTATTTGTGGTACAAAGGCCATTATTGACGGGAAATATGCCAATAATAGTGCCAAAAATAGTGTCATTTTCTGTTCCGTGGACAAATAGAGTTTTGTGCATCACAAATGCATTCATAACACCCTTTGTACATTGCTGCATTTTTTGTAACACCAAAATCATTAACATTGGCAAAGTAGATTAGAAGCAAATCCAAATATTGCCTGAAAATGACCTCAAAATTGTGAGACCCGACCTCGTTTTCGAGATTATTTTTGTAGTAAAAAAGAGTTGTGCAAAAAAATATATGCCAGTGTAATTTTAAAGGGTGCTGATAACATTTAAACAATTATGATTATTTCAAATATTTTCTGCAACAAGAATACGCACACAGGACTAAATATCGCTGGTTAAGAAAAAACAAAACACTTGGTATGATCTAATATTATTTTTGGTATATCACACAAGGAACAAAATTCTGTATTTAATTAGGTTTTGTCGTATTATTCCATCCTTCCGATTTGTCGTTAGTTAACTCTTCCTGTCATGACAATGAATAATAGCTATATGTAAATAGCAATGAGGTTTAATTACTTCTTTTTGTTTTTGCTTTTGATTTTTAACGAAAACTAGTTTTGCACAATAAATAACATCAGAAATATTTACTGGAATCTCAGATAATGTCATTCAGACAACTAAGACACGGCTAATATATGCAATTCTCGAGTGGCGAAATGGTGTAACATAAGTATAGATATTTGCATACCTACATGCCTATAAACATAAATATGGCAATCATAGTGATCGTTCAGATATTTGAACTATGTAATTAACGCTTTTAACAAGATATTATGGATTCGTTGAGAAACAGAATACAGGTACGGTTATGTACATAAGTATCTTGTAGATTTATATTCAGTAACACTGCATATATAAGTAAATAAGTAAAGCAACGTGTCATGCATACATATTGCGTGTTGTACAGTATACTAAATATGTGCACTTGGATAGAATTGCAAAACCAAAACAATCTATCTTGTTGATACCAACCCGCTTCGGACCACCAACATTTTTGTTTGAAATTATGTAAATTAAAAAAATTGCATTAAGTTTGTTTCAAACATCAGTTTGATAAGGATAAAGTTATTTTATTAATTTCATACTTATTTTTGAAATTAACTGAAATAGACGCAGTGCATTTTAACCAGAAATCTACTATCAAACATGAAAAAGTTTCTTTAAAGTAAATCCGGAGTAAAATATATTGGAACATTTAAAGAATATAATCGTCAGTTTATAAAATTAGATGTAAATTAGAATAGAATAGTCAAAATCGTTAAATCTAAGAATATAAGTTGCCTTCGATCCAGTCAGGACTATAGTAACCGTACATAGGATTGCACTTATGCTTCATGTTCGTGGTATATCGAACACTGAGCAATAGATGTGCCCAAAACAACTAAACAATCAGCTTACTTGTACTATCAAACATCCCAGCACTCTTGAATTAAAGTGTGGCTGAACATGGATTCTTGGAAAAGAAAAATGTTATCCCAATAATTCAGACAGTACAGATGTACGTAATAACTAAGAATATAAAGATGACAAAGGTCTTAAAATTTAAAGGACGAATGATTGTTCGATTGATGACGAAGCGTACAAGCTCGTCAGTCTCTTTACAGCCGTGCTGCCTGATGTATGACCTACCAAAAGAAACTCTAGAACTTCAGTCAGCAAGAAAAATAACACATCTTCACATGCCAGATCTCTCTCTTCTCTATATTTCTCTTTCTTTGTCTATATGTCTGTCTTCTCTGTCTGTCTCTGTCAGTCTGTCTGCCTGTCTGTCTGTCTGTCTGTCTCTCTCTCTCTCTCTCTCTCTCTCTCTCTCTCTCTCTCTCTCTCTCACACACACACACACACACACACACACACACACACATTAAAGGGGACAGATGACTCTTTCTTGGCGTTTTGTGATTCTGTCCTGATCACACAATTTACTTGTGCAATCAATGAAGAATCGTGAAAATGAGTTCAGCATCAGAGGCGTACCTGGGGTAAATGGCGCCCAGGGGAAGCATCAAAATTGCGCCCCCTCCTCAGCCAAAAAGCAGCGCATGCATTTTGTGAGGTCAAATGAGAAGACCTATTTTGTTTAGTGGCATGGATGGCGATAAGCAAAACAAACCATGCCTGAAGAGGTTTTAAAATTTTTGTAACGGCTTAATTAGAAAATGATCTTGGCCAAAATTGCACCCACCTCAAAGTGGCGCCCAGGGCATGTGCCCTGCTTGCGTCACCATAGCTACGCCCCTGTTCAGCATCACAGAGTAATAATCAAGAATATAATAAATAATTACACTCTGCTTCAACATAATTGACTAAATTTTATTGTTTGGATGAGTGTATATATGCAAGCACGTTCGAGCGTGCGTATTTGTATACATATATACGTGGTGTATTTTTAAATACGTATACAACAGCCGATACTGTTTCCATATAGCTTTTGTTTTAAATCAGTTACAACTATTACCATTATCTCCTGGTTTACTTATATATAGACACAGACTGAAGCAAATGACACTAAGTACACACATCTATACACACATACACATGCACATTTATTTTTATATAGTCGAGCAATTCCTAATTAATCTAAATAAAGTATTTTCTACTTCCTTTAATTACTCGATTTGATAATTATTCATAGATAATACTTTTTGTTTGAAGTAAAAAAAAAAAAAAGCAAAACGCTTAAACATAGTACTGACTCTGACACAGTAATACATAAAATGTTTCCAATCAATAAATCAATCAATTAATGAACGTGTGAGCGTGTCTCTGTACGTTTGAAGAGGTGAGAGTGTAAGGATGTGCACTTATGCGCTCACACACACATATACCCACATATATATTTATATTATTTTTATTGTTGAGACTTACATTGTAACAGCGTATTGAAATCTCTGCTTCAAATTACACGTAGCGTATAATTTTGCAATCTTTCCACTTGATTGTATATCTATATATCTATCCATCTATCACTTTCTCTTCGCGTATATGCATACACACAAACACACACACACACACACATATATATATATATATATATATATATACATACACACACGCACGCACACACGCATACGCACACACACACACACACACACAAATACACACACATATATAGACTAGTATAACCACGCCATGAATAATGACAGAATTTTAAAAGAAATAAGTTGAAACTAGTATTAAATGTATCAATATATTCCATATTTGATTAAGACATATTACAACACATCACATATAGAGTATGATGAGTGCGTGTGAGTGCCGTGTTTTCATAACTAATATAACAGTCAGAGTCGTGAATTTTTCCACTTTTATTATGTGCAATCGAATTTATACATGGATTGTTACTAACTTCTTGAGTCTGGGACTGGGGTTGATATAATCGACAAAGCCATTCACCCGAAATTCAAATGTCGTGCCTATTTAGGTCACGGTTATGATTCGTACATGATTCTGCATTGTCGATTCAGAACTGTATCGAAATAAAAGTGCTAGAATAATGATAATGATAATTTGGATGATGACGACGACGACGATGATGGTAATGACAACGGCCATCACTACATCGACCAATATGCTGAGTTCGTTGAAAGTATTACGTGCTGGAGAATATTCATTCCCGTCACAAGATTTGATAAAGAGATACTGCTGATTGAAAGACTGCTAGGTTTACAAGCGAAACCTATTTTCCTACGAAACGTTCATGTTTACACAAGTTTACTTCAAGAACGATTTTACAGCAAATTTTCTTTGCTGGAAGGAATTTTTACAAATCAGTAGCGTATGAGTTTATTTCATCTTTCAACCATAAAATTGAGACGATACCGTCACGAATAAGATAATACTGGGGAAAAAAATAATAATAATAAAGAGCTTTGTTTAAAACACAAAAAAATAGGTGTTATTTTTCTCACGAATTCATCACTACAAACATATACTCTAAAGCCACATAGACTTCACATTACTAGAACAAGAATTTTTATATTGTATTATAAATGATGCATATCTGCTTCAAAGTAATTAATTGTTTGCTTGGATATCTTCCTACAGTAGAATATATTTCTAATGATAGGTTTGTTTAGGGACTATTTATTTCGAATCATCAAAGTCTCTGTATTTCTTTTTCCGAAAGACTATTCTTTACTTAGTTATATGTTAAATGCTTAAACAAACCATAATAGTCTTTAAGACTGCTTTTATCACAAGATATATAATTGCATTACAATGATGAATCTCTCTGAAGATATGATGATTATCCACTACAAACTACATTCTTAAAAGATCTGTTTCTCTTTTCCAGCATGTAAGTTAATTATGGTTTGTAGAATTAAGTCTTTTGCAGAGTGAGTTTAACTGCTTTGTAGTAGATACAAACAACCAGAAATAACTTTTTCTTTAATAGTATAAAAACTTTTTCTTTCAACGAATATTTGTATTGCTCTTACATCAAATTAGTAAATACATCTGTTATGCAGAACAAATTCATATATCTTGTACATCTGTAGGAAGAAAAATACATTGTCAAATCCGATCCAGATTTAATAATAAAATCTTAGAATGGCAATGCTGTAGCTTTGATTCAAATAGTTCTACAGCCTCTGTGATATCGACACTTTAGTATATTATAATGTATACTTCTGTAAGATTTGTTACTCATTCTTTTCAAGTAAGTATGAAATGCAGAATTAAATGTTATACACCGAAATTTTAAATGGCTGTAGCAGTTCTAATTTTACAAGAAAATTAAATTGTTCTTCTGTCCAACTACATACACGGCTCAGTAACTATCAGTAAATTAGTAAATACACATCTTACATGATAGTACAGGATAAGGTTAGTTTGAATGCAATACAGTTTTAATTTATATCAAACCATTATACCACCAATGGCATACTTGCAATGAAACAACTTAAAGAGAATTTGTTAGATAACAACGGCATTAAAAATCATATAATGTATTAGATAATTAATATGCGATTTACAATTATTCATTATTTAAAGATAACAGCCAGTTTTGATTGATATTAATGTATAATATAATTAGCTTTCAAACGTTCGTTTAAGTGCTGTGTTGGCTCTGTGTCTGTTACGAAAATTAGTTGTGAAATTGTTATACCTCATGTAACACACACACACACACACACACACACACACACACACACACAT
>NC_068982.1:45878610-45880394 GCF_001194135.2 Octopus bimaculoides | reverse complement strand
TATATTCTCCAAAGTATTGAGATTTCGTTAATTTATCTTCGAAAGTAAGTGAAAATATAAAATATTTAGATGGAAGATATTGTGAAATTACACTTCCTTCTGATTTATTGTTGCTATTGTTGTTGATATTAGAACAAAAAAATGGTGGTAATATAAAGAGAAATAGTAGTTAATAATAAAAATTGTAATAATAAATAATCATGTTGGAACAGGATATAATAATTATATCAAAGATATGGCAGGTGTCTTTATATTTTAACATCATCAGTCTGTTGAGTATAATAAGAGAATAATGAGCGTAATAGAGATTGTGGGGAGAAGGTGTCCTGGCAACAATAATTATGATGACTGGAAATTCGTGTTTATATATGTATATATAATTATATATTCTGTATTTCACTTGTTTCAGGCATTTGACTGTAGCCATGCTTTAGCACCGCCTTGAAGGGTTATTGTCGAAAAAATCGACCCCAGGGCATTTTTTAAAGCTTAGTGCTTATTCTATCGGTCTCTTTTACCGAACCGCTAGTTTACAGGGACATAAACACACCAACATCGGTTGTCAAGCGGTAATGGGGGACAAGCACACACACACACACACACACACACACACACACCATATATGTATATATAAAGGTAAGACCCAAGCATTACTCGTCAAGCCAAGGGTATGGTGATTAAATGAAATTTACATTGTCGTAAGGAGGTACATGTCAACATTCGGAAGATTCGATCAGAATACATATGTACGACAGTCTTCTTTCAATTTCGGTCTACCAAAACCACTCACAATAATTTGGTCTGCCCGAGGCTACAGTAGAAGACACTTGCCGAAGGTCTCACGCAGTGGGAGTGGACTTGGAAACTATTCTTTTCAGTTTGTTTGTCTACATGTCTGTGCATCAGCGTGCATGTGTGCATGTGTAAGCACATATGTATGTATCGATGAACAGATATGAATTGGCTCATATAGATAAATACACACACACACACACACACACACACACACATATATATATACCTGTAAAAATATGTGACGCTTATTCGGTAGCCATGATAAAACATGGAACCTTATGTGCGCGCTTGTGAATGTGTGCGTGAGTGCGGGTACTTGCGTATATAGATGTGTGTGAGTGCATGCGAACATATGCGCATATTAGATGCGTTTTAACCTTATAGCTTTCTCACACTTTCTTCTGTATTTTGATTTTAGCCCAATAATTTTTTTTGCGTGCGTGTGTATGGGTGCGAGTTTGTCGAGTGCGTGTGTGTATAGGTGTGTATGCGGGTATATATATGTATATGTACATATATGTGTAGTTTTTCGCGAGTATGTGGGTGAGCATATGTGTGTGTTTCAAACGAGGGTGGTTTAGTATCCGAATGTACGGATTGGTTGCGCTTACGCGAACACTATAGACTTTTATACTCCCTTACTTTTACTCCCTCCCCTTACTTAGCGTTTTGTCTTAATAGCGCTCAACCACATAGTAATTTCCCAAGTGTTCATCAATGTTTTTTCCTCAGTCTATTTATAAAAGATCTTGAGATTCTATCAAAAGAGGTTAGAACCAGTTGTTTTGGGGAACTTCTATGTATTGATGACAGATTTTTGAGATTTGCAGGATTTTTTGTAAAGTTGCAAACAAAATCCTAAAGAGAAAGGGAAATGAACCAAAATGATAGCTATAAGTGAGAGAGAGAGAGGGGGAGAGGGAGAAAGAGAGAGAGAGAGAGAGAGAGAGAGAGAGTGTGTGTGTGTGTGTGTGTGTGTGTGTGTGTGT
>NC_068982.1:45877581-45878600 GCF_001194135.2 Octopus bimaculoides | reverse complement strand
GTGTGTGTGTGTGTGAGAGAAGAAAGGAGAGGGGGAATGAGACTAATGAATGGCATTCAGTGACATATAAAAAATGAGTATTTCGGAAGGAACTGAATACTTCACACCCGGTTCAGGATGTTAAAATGCACAAGTGCGACAAAGAAGTACAGATTTGGATCTTCTACACACAGAGAAAGAGCAGAGAATAGGAGCTATCAAATTATTTATGTCCATTAAATGTTTAGATAGCCCGCTAAATTTTATTGATATTTTATTATCTGGGAGGATAAGTTGTTTAGCAATATTTCGTATCACTTTATGCTTTGAGTTCAAATTCCGCCAGGGTCGACTTTGCCTTTCATCCTTTTGGGAGCGATAAAATAAGTACCAGTTGAACACTGGGCTCGATGTTTTCGACTTACACCCTTCCCCAAGATTGCTGGTCTTGTTCCAGAATTTGAAATTAATAGTTTGTTATCTAGATGATATAATTTTTATGAGTTGAATATAGTTATTATTAACATAGTTGCAATATAAAAGAAAGAGAAAACTAATTTCGATGATCTGTTATCTCTATTAACATATAGTAATTTGCTTTAAATGTATGATAGACTATGTGAGACTGCCGATTGCTGATGTTGCATATTGGTGCTCTGCAAAAGCAAGAAAGAAATGCATCAGATATGTTCCGTTGCTTACATAATATTAATTTATGTGAAATTGGGAAACA
Source organism: Octopus bimaculoides (assembly GCF_001194135.2). Classification (NCBI taxonomy): domain Eukaryota; kingdom Metazoa; phylum Mollusca; class Cephalopoda; order Octopoda; family Octopodidae; genus Octopus; species Octopus bimaculoides. The sequence goes on along the minus strand of NC_068982.1, from coordinate 45,877,888 downwards.
GGTGAACTGAAAGAGCAGCTGGGAATTAAGAGCATTAGGCAGTATGCACAGGGGAGTTAATTGTATTAGTATTTCCATGTGACGTGAATGGATGATGAGTATTGGAGAAATAGTTTGATGTGATAGCAGAAGAGTGGTAAAAAAAAAATATGTGCCAAGAAGTGATGAATGCTGGACTTAACAATTGTGATGGTAATAGACTGAGATGAGTTGTGATATAGTGTATGGTATAAACATCCAATCGATATTAGCGTCGAAATACAGATGTTGAACCATTGATGATAATGAGGAGGAGGAGGAGGAGGAG
>NC_068982.1:45875310-45877512 GCF_001194135.2 Octopus bimaculoides | reverse complement strand
TTGACGCAAACAGACATCTGACGATTTCAAATCTTTACACCTCTCTTATCTTGATTTATATTGTATTCTTGAGAATTCAGCATTATCTTTCTACCCTGGCAGATATTTTAGTTTTACATTCCACATCTTCAAATGGACAAACATCACAGATATTAAGAGAAATATCCTTTTGATATTTACAAGGACATAAGTGCTTTTGTGACACGTGAATGAAAGTATAAATGTTAAAACGTTCATGCTAGAAACACTCATAGCTAGCCGACAGATGAAATGGCCAGTTGAAGAGAGAAGTAATGGAACATCAATTAAAATAAGCTGCAGACATTTCGTTGTACCATTGCGGAGGTTGAATAATTCTAAAAATACTTCTGTTTCCCTAGTCTTAAGAATCAGTGACGAAAGGTTTATATACTTTCCATGTACTTCCTAAAACAAAGAGATCTATCTTTCAACCATTTCATGAAAAGGCCACCAGACTGCTTTGCAAAAGGTCATACACAGGCACGCACCAGCCTTTGGCTTACCTGTACGCCGTCTCCTCTCACGACCTTTTCTACCGTTGCTCTTTGGAGCTAACTGGGCTTATGTCACCTTTCCTCGAACAATCTCATCTCACTCGTTTCTCTTCCTTTAACCTTCCTTAATTTGTTCAACGTCACATTCCTAACGCTGATAACTACACCCAATTCTTCCTTTCCAGAACGTTCCTTATTTGGAACTGCCTCCTTGCTTATGAATTTTCTGTAGCTTTTGACTTTCAATGATTTAAGAACAGCATCAATATCGCCGAACTAGGAAGCCATGCAAAGGCTAACAGACCATAAGAACCAATCTTTCCTGTAGGTCCAGTGGCCGAAAAAAAAAGCAACAACAACAATCAGAAAAAAAGAATGCGAATGTAACATAGGCTGATAAGCTGTAGCCACAGGAAAGATTCATGCTATACTGACAGATCAGAGTAGTAAGTATTTCAGATTAGATATCAGCAGAAACTGTAAAAGCAACTGCTGATTCATTTTCTCCCAAAAGACTTCAAAAATATTGTAGTATTTATTCCTTTACTTAATACAATACTATATTTATGATACAAGGAATTTATATCATGTAAACGGTTTGTATTAGTCCTCACCTTGATTGTTGATTTCACTACGTTTTGGCTGTTGTACGCTTCAGACCTCTTCAAGTGTTTTGTGTTAAACTTGGTTGTTGTATTGGAATTTTTAACTTAACACTTTATTTGATCCACGGAGATACACTTTTCTCATTCTTTATTTGATCCTCTGTTCTCAATCTGCTCTCTGCAGAATGAGAACAGTGTATCCCGTGTATCAAATAAAGGGTAAGGTTCGAAATTCCGAAACAAGTAAGTTCAACACAAGACACCTGAAGAAGGCTGGAACGTACAACAGCCGAAACGTAGTGAAGTCAACAATCAAAATGAGTATACCAGTCCGAGTAATATAAACAGTATTCTTTCGCTAAATTCTAATGAAAACCTTTTGAAACATATAGGCTAATTTGGAAACTAAACTTTGTGTAGGAACGACGGAAAGTATTAGTTCATTTTGATGTGTGCATTTTGTCTATTTGATACGGGTTTTTTTTTCCATTTAGGACGTCATGAGAGTTTATATAACCTTAAGATTTAAAGGATGCTTTAATAAATAAAGGGAATATAGTGGCTGATGAGCAGTAGAAAAGCAAATTCACATGAAACGGAACTTGGTTATCTGCAAAGGAAGTTTCGTCTAGTCATCGTTCGTCCAGCCAAAACTAAATCACATCTCACATTAGAAAGGAAAAAACACATTAGGTCATGTGTTGGATATTTCTAAAAAGACAGGACGGTCACAAGTGGAATGCTTTTCGTAACAAATGACAAGTAACGAGTTGTAAACAAACAACAAAATGTAATTTGCGCTGGTGAAAATAGCAACCAAGTTACACTCAAATCAGCCTAACATATCCAAAAAGAAAAAAAAACAATGACATCATTTCGTACTAAATTCACCAAAACTACTGGAGAGGGAAATCTGAAATACATTCCTTCAAAGAACCGCTCGATCAGTTAAGGCAGAAAGAGTCATTCGACACAGCCGCCAGCCACGATGACAACTTGCCTATACTTTTTTTGCCAATACTTGGAAAGTGTGTATCATTATATTGATGTAGCAAGCTTTATGGATCGAACGAATATATATA
>NC_068982.1:45872709-45875100 GCF_001194135.2 Octopus bimaculoides | reverse complement strand
TATATATATATATATTTCCTTTCGAATTTCTGACAAGTTAGCAAAGGTGGCGTATTGGCAGAGTTGTTAAAACGTCGGATATCTGCAGTATTTATTCTGACAATCTTCCCTCATATTTTAAATCCTGCCGAGGTCAGCATTGCTTTTGATCGTTTCCTAATCGATAAATAAATTATCAACCCAATACCGGGATCGATTCTCCTTTTTTTTTTTCCTGTCAAGAAGAAACCGAGTTTGGTTGGAAATTGAAAAGAAGGATCTCCGCCATCTTTAGATGTCTAAACCATACCATTCATCACAATGGAGCTCCCTCGGTTCGATCATGGATTGAAAGGGCAAGCAATGCCATTATATGCATGAGCATTTTCAATATCCATCACATAATTACGTTTTTATTGTGAACGAAGTATCGAATTTCATTTTTTTTATCTTTACGTCATTTATGTGCGTGCACACTTCTGTGTGTATGTGTGTGTGCGTGTGTGTGTACATGGCACGTCTGTGTGTGTGTGTGTGTGTGTGCATGCGCACGTCTGTGTGTGTGCGTGCGTGCGTCTGTGTGTGTGTGTGTACAATTTAAAACTCTGTTGGCGAGTACGACACCTTACCAAAATTTTGGGCCCTGCGAACAGTTATACACTTCATTTCTATATTCCACACAGCCTGAAGTTAAGCATCATATTGTTGGAGAAGCAAGTGTGCAGAGTTAGAGCCATGTTATATAATAATATGAAATACAGAAAGCGCAGTTGGTATTTTGTAGTTTTATAGAACATACACAAGTTTGCTGAACCGAATGGTTCTGTTGCGCAAACCGTATGACACGCTTCTTTAGTATTAAAAGTTTTCTCTGTATTTCTTTTTAACTCTCTGTTTCTCTTTCTCTCTCTCTCTTCCTCTCTCACCTCTCTCTCTCTACGTATCTAGCTATCTCACCCTCTCGCGCAGACACAAACACATAATACAATACAACGTCGAGTATTCATTATGTTTAGCTTTGCAGGATTAAACGTATGAACAAATAACACAACTAGCCCATTAATGAATCGAATTTTTGAAAGAAACTGAGTTACTCGGTGTAGTTAAGAAAAATTTATTCACACGACTTGATAAAAGAACAACAAAATATCTCCCATATTTGATCTTGCCGTTTTGAAATACAAGTAGACATAAGATAATTTAGTTCTAGATTTGACAATAAGAATGACACGCCTACTTGGGCTAAATAGTCACAAAGTAAATTAGTGTATCAAATACTAGACTGTAATAGGAATAGTATATTCTTTTCTACTCTAGGCACAAGACCCGAAATTTTGAGGGAGGGGCCAGCCGATTAGATCGACCCCAGTGCGCAACTGGTAGTTGATTTATCGACCCCGAAAGGATGAAAGGCAAAGTCGACCTCGGATGAATTTGAACTCAGAACGTGAAAACAGACGAAATACTGCTAAACATTTCGCCTGGCGTGCTAACGTTTCTGCCTTTGTGGAATTTGAACTCAGAACGTAAAGACAGACGAAATACCGCCAAGCATTTCGTCCGGCGTGCCAGCTCGCTGCCTTGCAGTAAGAATAGTACATTAAATATTAAATTATAATAATAATATCATTTACATTTTTCTTGTTTCGGTCGCTGGACAGCAGCTATGCTGGGACACCGTCTTGAAGAGCTTAGTCGAACACATCGACCGCAGTACTAACTTTTTTCAAGACTTGTATTTATTATATCTGACTCTTTTACCGAACCTTCTTCTATTGACGAAGAGCCTTGCCCGAGATACTACGCAGTGGACCTGAACCCAAGACAACATGATAGGGAAGAAAGCTTCTTAACTTCACAGCCACGCTAACATAGGTAAAGTTGACCGGCGTGATTTAAATTCAGATCGTAAAATGTCGGAAAAAGTCGATTTGATAAGTTTGATTCGACCTCCAGAGGATGTAAAAGTAAATATGAAGTTGACCTCGGCTAGATTTGAACTTAGGTCGCAAAGAATTAGAAGAAATACGGCAAGCCATTATTATTTTTTATTCTTCTGACGTTCTAACGATTCTGCCAAACCACCACAAATGAATTGCTTCTCACAGAGGCACAAGGCGAGAAATTTGGTGATACAGGAAGGGTTCATATTGTAGGCCTCAGTACCTGACATGTACTTCATTTTATCCATGACGAGAAGATGAATAACAACTTGACCTCAGAGGGATTGTTCATTTAATTATTTATTCATTGCATTTAATTATAAGGCTAAACACGGACAACGACACGTGAGGGTCCGTAGGCAGCAAGACATATACATAAATGAGAAGGAAAACACTACTTTAAAAACTAAATATAATACACTAATAAATCAGTGCAACCATCTCTCTCTCTCTCTCTCTCTCTCTCTCT
>NC_068982.1:45868863-45872254 GCF_001194135.2 Octopus bimaculoides | reverse complement strand
TACATACTTGTACACAGGCATACATATAAATCCCAATTTGTGAAATATTCCATGCCTTTTCGAATTCGTCCGCTTTTTTCTTTTTCTTGGCTTTTCTTTTTTGGTGTTTGGTGAAGGTGAAAATAAAAATCTCATCGCTTCATGTGATCCGATGACTCATCAGGCTAATTTCCATTCGCTGTCATCCTGCGATAAATGACTAGTTATTTATGAATTTTCAAAAACAACTGCTATTGTGGATTTATATAACCGTTTCTTCCAGAAATAGGAAAGCAGATAAGGAAAAAAAAATACTTGTACAACAAATAATTTTGCTGCAAGAAGTGCCTTAATATTACATTAGAGTCTCAATTCGAAGTGGTAGAATGCAATGCGTCCAACGATAGTAATTCTAAAGTTGACAGAAAGCTGGTCATGCGTGAATCCACTGTATGAACTATAATATAACATGCAACTAAAGTAAAAGAGAAAAAGATAAATTAGCGCCATCTTTATGTGGATTCTAAAAAGCGATAAGAGAAGTAAACCTTTAAATGATAGAAAAGGGATGTATTCGTGCTGTATGTAAGAATTGTAATGAAAGAAGGCTTATTCCTCTATCCAGTGCTACAATTAAAGCAAAATCTTTGCGCTTTGTAACTATGTGGTTTCGGGTTTAGTCCCACTATGCCGGACCTTGGGCAAGTGTCTTCTACTATAACTTCGGGCCAACCAAAGCCTTGGGAGTGAATTTGGTAGATGGAAACATGTATGTGTGTGTATGTCTTCTCACCGCTTGACAACCGGTGTTAGTTTGATTACGTTTCTGTAACATAACGGTTCGTAAATAGAGAAGATAAAATAACTAAAATAAGGCTTTTAAAACTGAATGCAAGAACCGATTTGTTCAACTAAACCTTTCAAGGTAGCGTTCCATCATGGTCGCAGTCTAATAACTGAATCAAGCACAAATATAGGGAATGGAGCAGGTAAAATCCAGACTGCATATGTTTCCTAATTTGCAGAACATCGGAAGTCGTAATTGTTCAACGAGGGGTATTCCACTAGCTACTCCTCAGGTTGAAGATATCTTAGCTAAATGAAGGTTACATTATTTACAGGAGATTTGATAGAAAATCCCTTGGTGACATTGTAACCTTCATTTAACTAAGGTATATTCGGCCTGATGAGTAGCTAGTGGAGTACCTCTCGTTGAGTATTTATTACTTCCAAGGTTCTGCAAACTAGGGAACATATGTATCCTGGATTTTACCTGCGCCATTCTCTCTTTTTTGGGATTTTTATTCGCAGAAGTAGCTGTGTGGTAAGTAGCTTGCTTACCAACCACATGATTCCGGGTTCGTTCCTACTGCGTGGCACCTTGAGTAAGTATCTTCTACTATAGCCTCGGGCCGACCAAAGTCTTGTGAGTGGATTTGGTAGACGGAAACTGAAAGAAGCCCGTCGTATATATGTATATATATGTATGTATGTGTGTGTGTGTGTGTTTGTGTGTCCGTGTTTGTCTCCCCAACATCGCTTGACAACCGATGCTGGTGTGTTTACGGCCCCGTAACTAGCGGTTCAGCAAAAGAGACCGATAGAATAAGTACTAGGCTTACAAAGAATAAGTCCTGAGGTCGATTTGCTCGACTAAAGTGGGTGCTCCAGCATGGCCGCAGTCAATTGACTGAAACAAGTAAAAGACAAAGAGAGAATACATAGCAACCCCAGTTGCTAACCTTGTACAAATAAAATAACTTTTTTTCAGCTCATCGAACTTCGATATGGGAAAAACTTTACAACCTCCTATGCCAATAAACCATTATTATTTCTGAAAGTTGCTTTTTATACCTTCTATAGGCTGCTCGATGCTTATTAACTTCCTACACTTGGATCCTTGCATCTTACCTTTCCTTATCATTGTGTGTGTGTCTGTGTGTCTGTGTCTATAAGTGAAAAAATAGTGACAATCAAGGCATTTAATGTGTTGGCTGATATGGACAGCTTAGGCATTGACTACAGTTACATAATGTAAACATTAACGGAGAAACAGTCAGTGTTGTTGAAGAAACTGCGGGAAAACATCCTACTTCTTCAAAGCAAATAATTCAGAAAAACTCAAACTAGAAATTTATATTATTTTATTTCTTTTTTTATTTTATTATATTTCATTTAGTAGAGAATGCCACCAAGAAAATATTTCAGCGAAGGAAAAAAATAAATGAATAAATAAATGAATAAATCAAACCGGTTATAAAATTTGTAAAGATTATTTGACACTTTTATGTAGAGGAAATTCCAGCAGATATTTTATAAACCAATGCATATGCATCATTCAGCAAACTCCAAACCTGCATTTTTACATAAGTACGACAAAAGTGATCGCATTAATAGCAACGGTAACACTGACAAATATTTGAATTGGATTTTGAATAACGTCTTTACGCGTATATCTCAATAGTTTTTCTTCCGTTTCATTATAACCTCTGATGCCAGTTTATATTCGAATGTTAGCACTTTCATATTCCCTATCACATATCGCTGAATAAAGCATGAGATTAATAACTTGTACAAGAGATAGAGTTGAACTTGGGAAAAATGACTTTGTGTGTATTAGATATCGTTTCCACAGCTAGGACGAAGTTTGACACTCCGTCGTTTACGACGGCGAGGTTTCCAGTTGATCCTATCAACGTATCAACCTGCTCGTGAAATTAACGTGCAAGCAGTTGATCACTCTACAGACATGCGTACCCTTAACGTGGTTCTCAGGGTGATTCACTAAGACGGAGAATATGACAAATCTGCTGCACTCAAACGCGGATAACACTCATTTTTGCTATCTGAGTGGATTGGAGCAAAGTGAATTAAGGTCGTTTGTTCAAGGGTACAACACACTGCCGAAAATCGAACTCACGACCTTACGATCATGAGTCGAATACCCTAACCATAAGCCTAGTGTATTTACAGAACGTTGTCTAACGCGAAAGGTCATAATCTTGCAGAAAACAATGGCATCCAGCGTACTTGCTTTAACGCTCTTCAACTAACGTTGCTTTCCTTTTAATAGTCAATAATAGGTTAATTATGAATGTAATTGTTCTAAATTCAAATTAAATACTGAATAAATCACTTTGCATCCCTTATATCACCTAACCATAAATCTTCTAAGCAGTACCATCTTTGTTTTCAATGAAATTCTGTAATAATTATCTTTTCTAAAACACACACACACACACACACACACACACACACATTTTCAGGTTGCCCTAACTCTTCGAAACGCTTAGTTTAGAATAGGGGCAGCTGATGAAGGAAATGTTCTCTATGTGGCATGTTTGCTTTCTGTGCTCTGTTTATGTACATACATGTTTATGTACATACATGTATGTATATATGCATATACTCA
>NC_068982.1:45866817-45868497 GCF_001194135.2 Octopus bimaculoides | reverse complement strand
TGTGTGTGTGTGTGTGTGTGTACAAGTGCATTGCTCCGTCTAGAGGGAATGAAGTCTTCAATACATGTAGAGTTTTTCAGCACTTCATGTGACACTGCTCCAGTTCATTCACCTGTAAATGGGTAACCCTGCGACCGACTGCTGACATGTTCAGGGCAAATCATGACCTGTCCGACTAGCTAGTGGGGAGGAATCTTTCTGAAACTATGATAATGCGAGAAAGTGCATTGTTAACCAGCGGTGTACAACATCCTTAGTCCGTTTGATACTGTGATAACACACATATACACACACATAGAGACAGACACACACGCATACACACAGACACACAGACACACACAGAAGCATATGGGGAAGATTACAGTAGTAAATCATGCATCGAAACGCGTAATGATAACTTGGGTCAGTGGCACTTTTAAGCCCTGCGTTGAAAAGCCCCCAAAATACATCTGCGTTTTTCTCGCTAGGTCGGTTAAAAAGAGTACTTGAACCGATAACATCCAATATAACTTACATGTCAGAGGACCTGTTCAGAACAGGTTTTTGACTACCAACTCAAAATAGGAAGAAAATGTGTAGATACACACAGAGACAAGCACACATATGTAAGCTCATACAGATAATCGCACATATACAGACAGAGGAGTGGCTGTGTAGTAAGAAGCTTGCTTCCCAACCACATGGTTCGGTTTTAGTCCCACTGCGAGGCACTTCAGACAAATGTCTTCTACCTTAACCTCGGGCCGACCAAAGCTTTGTGGGTGGATTTGATAGATAGAAACTGAAAGAAGCCCATCCGCCATGATTGACCACTAAATCTACAAGTTTTTTATTCTCTCTCCCTCTCTCTGTTTTCATTGTGTTCCTTTCTGTTGAAGAGCGTAGGCTCGAAACGTAAAAGACTTTCTCACCTTCTCGAGGGTCAAAAAATTTATACACCTGCTTGTTGCTTATACACCTGTCTTCGTCTTTTTTTCTGTAAATTTCAACTGTGTGTGTATATGTGTGTGTATGTGTGTGTGTGTGTGTGTGTTTGTGTGTGTGTTTGTATTTGTGTGTCTGTGTTTGTGCCTCCACCATCGCTTAACCGATGTTGGTGAATACGTCCCCGTGACTTAAAGGTTAGGCAAAAGTACCCGAGGAAATAAGTACTAGGATTACAAAGAATAAGTCCTGGGGTTGATTTGTTCGACTAAAGGCGGTCCTCGAGCATGGCTGCAGTCAAATGACTGAAACAAGTAAAAGAATATATGTTTATGGATCTAGAGTGTCACACTTTTATGAATTCGTTATCTTAACTGCACATTTTATCAAAGGATGCCAAATATAGTGCATGTAAAATTGCACAGTTTCAAGCTGATCCAATTTTATTGAGCTATGAGTAGTTTCCACATGAACAATGTGCAAGTTTCAGGGAAATGGAAAACCCTTTTCTAGTGGATTATCTTAGCTGCATCATTTAGCGTTGTGAAAGTAAATGATAGAAGATTAATTGGATTTAGCAAAAGAAATGAGTTAAGAACACAACTGTGAACAGAAAAACTAATTTCAAAACTGCCAATGGTATTACAGGATAGAAATAAGAATATACACATATACTACAAACATGCAAACATTTGTGTACACACACACACACACACATATATACATGTATATATATATATATATTTATGTATATAT
>NC_068982.1:45863728-45866593 GCF_001194135.2 Octopus bimaculoides | reverse complement strand
CATATACATATACATATATATACATATATATATATATAAATATATACATTTATAAATATACTCACATTCCAATACACATATTTATATATGTATATATATATATAGATAGATATAGATATACGCAATTCAGATTTTGCGATTGAAACGTAATCGAGCCTATGTGTAATCAAACAACAAAGGCGAAAATGTATGTTCCATTTGTGATCTAACATTGAAAACGATAGCAAAACTTTCACTGCGTCTTTATAAATAAACTAATCTTCATTCAGAATTCCATTATGAAGTCGGAAAATATATTTTGTTATGTCAATGCATCAAGTCATAACGTGGTGTTGCCTCGAGTCCTATCGTTTAAAATAATTCAGTACCATGTACGTTAAATTTTTGCTATGCCAAATACTTTCTCTCTTGAATGAAGTTTACACCATTTCAAGACAGCTCTTTCAATGCTTCACCATGGACATTTATTGTGGTTTCAAATTTTGATACAAGAGCCGCAATTTCAGTGGATGTGGGGTAGTTTAACGATTACATCGAACCCAGTGCTCAACTGGTACTTATTTTATTGACCTCCTCGAAAGGACGAAAGGCCAAGTCGACCTCGGCTGTATTTGAACTCAGAACATAAAATGAGAAGAAACGCTGCTAAGCATTTCCTTCGTCGCTATAACGATTCTGCCAGCTCGCCGCCTTACCATAATCTTTAATATTGTATACATTTATCATCTCTTTAAAGAGACAAATCCTTCATGAACACTCTCTCTCTGATTTGATGCGCGTGTAGCTTTTAAATTAACGAAAACTTCCGAACATTCATTTCTACTAAATCGCAATTAATAGGCGTTTTACACTGATTTTGATCCTCTAACCAAATTACCGTCAGGCATTCTATTTCAATAATTAAACCACCATGTTGCTTACAGATAATTGTATATTTTATTGGGACAATGCATTTTACATGCTCCTTTAATCTCACTTTGTCCCTTAAAATTGTCTCGACCGTTGATCGACTATGGTTTGCCGTATTTAATATATTCTTTGGCCTTTCACCTCTCTCCGATCGCTTTATTATTCGCATCGTAATTTCAGTCGTAAAATTCCTTTCCTTTGATCTACAACCATCACTTTCAATGGATCATGCTTTGGAGTCATGGTTACAAATATTTAACATGGTCGAAACTGGATTATATCTGAAAAGAATGCTTTCAAAGTGACAAATCTCAACCAGATTTAAAGTCTCTAATGACCATTTGACTCTTTTTGTTAAGAGAAAATGCAGACTGAAATTTCAATTTAAACCTAATTGTTGCATAGTGTGCAGCAAATTTTCATTTGCTAAAAGGTTATTACCTATCGTTCACTTCCGGTATTTTGGTGTGCTAATAATGATACATCGTTGGTGAGCAAATCTCTTTTTGAAGAACGATCTTCTATATATTTTTGTCCAGTCGTTGAAAACTATTACAAATCATATAATATTATATTTGAAGAATTACTGAGTTTAAGTAAAGTCCATAGTCGTTAAGCTACTAGCAATTATTAGCATGAAAATGCAAGTTATGAACTTAGCGCCAAATACGACAGCCATATTACAATCAACGAACGAAGGAATAATCACATAAATGTTCACATGTATATGGCATGCGTAAACATTTTGCTGCGCCACTTGCTCAAATAAGTAACAATGCAGTTTCTTTAGCTGACTTCTGAAGGAAATGCAATATCAAAAATGTTGTTGATTAATAGTCACTATGGCTAGGAGAAAATAAGTTCAAGCAACATGTTGGCAATGTGCAAATATTAACCGTGACAAGGTACAAATAATTTCGAAGGATTTCCTTCTGATGTACAAGATTTTCATGAAGAAATAGCGCGTTGGGAAGCAGCGTGCTTTTGATGGAATTGTCTACAAATAGTAATGAATTGAGTCTCATAAGGAAAAATTATATAATAATGACATTTTTTTCAAAGAAGAAAATAATAACGATGCCAATAAGCAGGTGAAGGAATTCTCTAATAAGAAATATATTCAGAAATGGAGAAACATTAAACGGAATGAACATGAATGTTGATTCCAACATCAAAAGAAACATGCAAATTTTCCCTAACTTCTAAGTGAAATTACTCAAATCCATCGTTATTTATTACAAACGGTAAACGGACGTAATACATTTAAGTAATTGCTGAACTCCATCATTAGGAAAGCCATAACGCTAAACTCGATTAAATAAGAGGTTAACTGTGTGACGAATACCAATGTCACGTCGATTAGTGATTCAATATGGTTTTTAGTTACATATGTAAATGTATCCCCAGAATTCAATGAATGAATGTCAGAGACTCAAAAAAAATTTAATTAGTGGTGTTGTATGTCGTCCACGGAACGATTTCAAGTCTTTCTGGCAAAGCATCATATTGCAGTACATATTATAGTATCGCTGTTTTAGTATCTAGGACCGAATCCAAACGTCCAAAAACCCCAATGAGTTTTCACACCCATGAACTCCACCGATTATACTTTTAGAAGATTTTGAAAACTGCTCAGTATATGTAACACGACAGTAGTTCTTATATTTCGCTGTAGCCTCTAATGCTAGTTTACATTCAAGCATCAATACTGTCATGTTAACCCTATTACAAGGGGTGCTGAAAAGTTCCTGGCTCTAAGAATACCGCAAAAGGCCTGCTTGGAGGCCCAACCTTCCGAGTTCTTTTACAAGACGTAGAGAAACTGGAGGAATGCTGCAATAAGTGTCTGAATCTGAGAGGGAAATATGTTGAATAAATCCATAATTAACTAGTCCTCTGTATTTTCTTTTACACCAAGCCAGGAACTTTTCAGTACCCCCTCGCTCGTATATAAAT
>NC_068982.1:45859475-45863591 GCF_001194135.2 Octopus bimaculoides | reverse complement strand
AAGGCTCGGTTGGAGTCTCAACCTTCCGAGATCTTTTACAGGGCTTAGAAAAACTGAAGGACTGCTGCCATAAGTGTGTGAATCTGAGAGGAGAATATGTTTAATAAAATCATAATTAAATGATCCTCCTGTATTTTCTTTTACCCAAAGCCAGGAACTTTTCAGTTTGATTACTTGCACAAGTGGTAGTTTGCTCTGGAAAATCGTGTCTTTGGGCTTTCGAGGTCGACAGAATAAGCACCAATCGAGCACTGGCATCGATGCGATCGACTTAAGACGATTAGTATTATTATAATTATTATTATTATTATTATTATTATTATTATTATTATTATGGATATTATTGTTATTATTTCTTTTGGTATCTCTGCATATGTGTATACATGTGTACACGTACGTGTTTGTGTGGTGTGAGAGGGTTTCTCTTCTTTTTCATACCATTCTGGCTTGTAGCAAATTTTTGCAATTGGTTCCATACTATGAGAACACGCATGTTTTTTTTGTGTTTGCATGAATAATCGTGCATGCATGCATGTAAGGATGAATATGTTTGTGCCTTTTTCTTGTGTGTATGTGGGGGCATGTGTGTACGTGCACGCACATGTGTGTATACATACACACACACAGACGCACATATATATATATATATATTCCACAAGCTGAAAAGTGAACGACATGCTTTTATTAACTAGCATAACTAAACTGTACGTACATAACACAAACACCAATTCACACACACTCACACACCCACGTACACACACATGCATACATACTTGTGTGCTACTACTACTACTACTACTATTACTATTACTACCACTCTTACTACAAATACTACTACCACCATCACCATCACTACTACTACTGCTACTACTTGTTACGGTCGTATGAAGTATTGATTTTGTAACGTTCCACTTCTACCAATTTTAAATGCTGTAACGCACGCATTTCTTTCATGCCAAATTATTTTAATTCAATACTTAAATCAGCAAAATCAGCAAAATTCCTTAGTTTTCCGGTTTACAGTCGCGCAACGTTATAATTATAAATCAAAAAATGTTTTTTGTCATGTAAAATTGGCAGGTCTGTACTGTGTATAGTTTGTCACCAATATCAAGTTGTACTGAATTTTTCATTGAATATATTTCGATTTCCTTTGCATTCACGTTTCCTATTTAAGAAATCTTTTTAAAAATTACAAGGACTCTGTTACCTTATTAAATAACTAATTTTTACGATACACCAAGATACCTTCTATGCAATCGTTCGACAATCCAAAATAGCTTTCGATATTGTTCCCTCTTAAATTATACCATACCGATTCAATAAGAGTAAAGGAAAAAAAATTAATGATTGTAGGTGTTAACGTGCAAGTGGCTGAACACTCAAAAGACACGTGTAATCTTAACGTAGTTTTCAGGGAGATTCAGCGTGACAAAGAATGTGACAAGGTTGACCCTTTGAATGACCGGTACAACTCATTTTTGCCAGAAATACAATTACAAAGCAGCTTTATGGAGGAAATCAAAGTTACTCTGACAATAGAACTAATTCATATAATACAGTTACCCTAACGCAACAACTCTAAGCTAACGATATATTCATGCATTGAAGACGCGTGGCTTAGTAGTTAAGGCATGCGGCCAATGATCGTAAGATCGTTGGTTCGATTCCCAGCAGTGCGTTGTGTACTTGAGCAAGACACTATTTCACGTTGCTCCAGTACACTCAGCTGGCAAAAATGAGTTGTACCGGTCATTCAAAGGGTCAACCTTGTCACATTCTTTGTCACGCTGAATCTCCCTGAAAACTACGTTAAGATTACACGTGTCTTTTGAGTGTTCAGCCACTTGCACGTTAATTTCACGAGCAGGCTGTTCCGTTGATCGGATCAACTGGTAACCCACGTCGTTGTAACCGACGGAGCACCAATTTAATATTCATGCAACTCTCTGTTCCGTAGTTTCGTCTTTAATAATCAAACTCTCAATGTAAGGAGACATGTGACTGTGTATTTCATCCAACTAATAGAAAACTGAATTACTGTCCTCCCTATGAAAATATCAAATATGATAGAAACAGTCCTAAGCCATCAGGTATTTAATGTCTTCAAGTAGTTTTCTCCTCTCAGAGATCTTCAGTACGGATCCAGAAAGGTTATACCTATTAGAAATGTTCTGATTTGAAACACACAAAAGGTGTCTCACCAAATTTTGTCACAGTTTTGTGGAATCTGGAAATAAATTTGCCTGCATATAGACTCCTCTGTATATCATCTTTTGGACTAGAGCGAGAATGCCACTATCTGTGCAGCGGTACGCTGTTTCCCCCTTTCGAAGGGGCATTCACTGCTGCCTACCTGTACCTTTGATTCACCGGAATCACATTGTGGCAGGAGCAGCCGATCGAGTTGTAAATATTTACATGAAACATCTAAACGGCCTATCAGTTGGCAGGTGGACCGGTACTAACTCAGGCGACGGGTTTTAAGTCAGGCGGCGTATAATTACGTAGACCGATTTAAAGCATGTACATTGCGTGCGTAAATCTACGTCAACCGTTTTAAAAGGATTAGCATTCGTTCGCGTCTGTCGAAAGGTATATAGAGTGAATACGCTCGTTATTGTGTTGATTCTGACAGTTGTCCGTGTTATTAGTTGTTCATTTGCTTCATGAAAATGGTCGAAAGATCTCTTGCAGAATTTTCTGCATAATTAATCTAGATCTTGATTCCATTCAAAATCCAAGTAGAATATCTCTCAATAAATTCGTAGCCTAGGCTGGCTGACCCTATTTCTTATTTGGTCATAGTATATGTGATAGCAATTCACATGGCCTTTACCAGTTTCATTTTACTACTTGATAACGGCTACATTCTTCTCTAAAAGGCTTTAATGTGATATATTTATAGAAATAGAGTTCTTTTTACTAAGCTTGTATAATAGGATGATTGATTTCAACACTATATTTCTCAGTAGGTACAGTAATCACTCGACTATCGCGGGTGTTACGTTCCAAAATCCCCCTCGATAGGTGCAAATCCACGAAGTAGAAACAGTACTGTCCTGTATATTTTTTCATTATTTTTATAATTTGTTTATATTTATTTTATCATAAACGCAAAACAACACCACAGAGGAATCGACGTAAACTTAAATAATAAACTGCGATACATGAACCGCGATACGTGAACCGCGGTACAAGAACCGCGATACGTGAACCACGAGATGTGAACCGCGATACATGAACAGCGATACGTGAACCGCGATACGTGAACCACGATACGTGGACCGCGATACGTACACCGCGATACGTGCACCGCGATACGTGCACCGCGATACTGCATCGCGATACGTGCACCGCGATACGTGCACCGCGATGCGTGCACCGTGATACGTCAACCGCTATACGTGAACCGCGATACGTGAACCGCGATACGTGAACCACGATATGGCGAGGGATTACTTTATATGCATTTCTACGCCTATACACATTTATGCTGTTTTTAATGTAAGCGTGTATACACACGTGTGTAGAAATTATAATTGGCAGTTGAAATATATTCCATGCTTCATAACGATTTGAAATACGTTAGAAAACATTGAGTTTGCACACAAACACTCACACATATGTATGTATGTATGTACATGCGTATGTGTGTATGTATTTATGCACGTATGTATGTATTTTTGTACACGCGTATGTATGTATGTATGTATGTATGTATGTATGCATGTATGTATCTATAAATGATCCGCAAAGCTTCATAGTGTTTCGTTATATGAGCTGAATTTATTTGGTAACTAAATCGATGTCTTTGCCATAGCTCTCTGCATCATATTGTTCTACGGTATTATACAGAACTTCAGAACTACACTAAGCTAATACTGACCTTATGAGAACCAAAGTTATCTACAAAAGAAACACGAATTAAATTAGAGGCTGACGGAAAAAAATTCTATGTAAATTAATATTAACTGATGTAAATACGTATGTAAATATTGCACACCAACTCATACATATATATACGCACACCCATATACATACACACACACACACACACAAACACACACACACACACACACACACACACACACACACACACACACACATATATAT
>NC_068982.1:45857943-45859384 GCF_001194135.2 Octopus bimaculoides | reverse complement strand
TATATATATATATATATATATATGCACACATACATATAGATACCTACTTACCTATACACATGCGTGAATACATATATAAATGTTTAATTTCCATGCTTACATTATGAACATTCATGAGTTCTTATCATTAGGGAAACATCATTGCAACATTTACATGCATATACAAGGAATCAGACACCTACACACAGTAGCTACAATAGCAGCAATAATGTTGATATCGTTTACTTACCACAGGCGTAATGCCGGTGGGGCACTTTAGTCGGTAAAATTACAAGAATCTGTAGAAGTTAAAACAGAATTGATTTTGTAATAGATAAGTAAATAAATATAAATATAAACGGAAAGATTTGTGAAAGAAAAAACGCATGCAAGGAATAAATGAATGAATAAAATAATTGGCACCAATAGCTGGTCAGCCACTTAGTACCAATGAAAGAAGCCACGGTTTCCAGAACAAAACCTAGATTTCCGGAGCAACTCCTCAAAAATTCCAGAACACCAAGAGCTTATGTTAGCTTCCGTCGATATCGTCTGACCTAATGGCACAAGCTGAGAATAAGCCAGTGCTGGTCCATGCTACCATTCTCATCCGTTTCGAAACATTCATTGGCGGGCAGCATTTGTCTCTCCACTTGTCAAATGAAACGTGAAAATGTGTTGGAAATTTAACTGCAGATGAATATATCTGTTTTCAGTCCTTCCTAATCTTGTCCATCATATATTTTCGTCAGCCATGGCCACGAGACTAAAGACTTGCCGGTGGCAAGGAGATACTCACGATTGCGTGGACGGATAGACGGATCTCTCGGGGATATTATACCAACTGTATCACACAACTCTGCATGTCAGCACTCCTCAGAAGCTCAGTGAACTTTCACCGACCGTTTCTATCACTCTTTGTGAAGCATCCAGTACAAGACACTTAATGACACTACCATATCTGTAGCATTTAGTTCCTAGTGGCACTTCCGTGCTCCCTGGTGGAACTCCATGTCAGAATTTCTGTTATATGTTCATAGTGCAAGAGCTTAATACCTTCTGATGTAGACAGTTCAGTTTATACTGGTCGACGCCCAGCGTCTCGCAGACACAATGGGTGGCGACAAAAATCATCTGTATTAGACAGTAATAATATATACATAGATAAATATTTCTGTTCTGAATATCATGAAAGTGAAGTACCTATTAATTTTGGCTAGCAGCGTAAGAAGAAACTATTAATTTTAGAATGAATTTATGAGGAGTCATCTACGTATGTGTGTATGAATAAATATAAATGTATTTGTGCGTGAATGTATGAATATACAAAATTAAGCATATGCTTTTATTGATATATAGGTAAGTGTATATCTTTGTATTTGTATGCATATCAAGTTTGTGTGTATCTCTGTGATTACTGGTTGGCTATGTATGCATGCATATATATAAATAGTTGTATATA
>NC_068982.1:45856001-45857875 GCF_001194135.2 Octopus bimaculoides | reverse complement strand
TATATATATGTATGTATGTATATGTGTGTGTGTGTATGTATGTAAATATATATATATATGTATATTTGTCGGTATTTATATCTAAATATATACATACATACATAAATACATACATGCATATATATACATATATACACACACACATATAAACAAACATGTATGAATACATGTGTGTGGTGCGCGCGTGTGTGTATGTGTATGTGTGTTTGTGTGTGCATGTTTGCACATATACACATACGTATAAATACACATATGTAGGTTTGCATATCATGTCATTAGTAGCACAAATATCCAGACTATCTTTATGGTGCCATAATGATATTTCATCATCGGTGTTGTAGACATTAATTAGGTTTTAAGAATATCATCTCTTATCACATCTAAATTTTATTGATAGTCTAAAGGGCACAGGTCATTTAGAGTTCATGGTTTCCTATTGATATCACCATCACTTCTGCTTATTTTTCAATATTCCTTTTGTGTTTGAATGGATTTAGTTACACTTCGATGTTATTCATTAGAAATTTTATTTAATATTAGTTCTTCTCAACAACACTGACGTTATTCAATAGATTCCTTTGTGTCTAGATCGTAGCCACAATGTTGAATATACCTACCTAATATTCACAGATATTTCTTTGAAATGTCTTGCCATTAGCATTCACCATTCTTCAGTGAATATTGCATCTACCAACATTCTGTACACTTGAAGCTGTTCTGAAAGATTTTACTATACCTGAATTACTATATAAGATGAATTATCTGACCACAGACTAATCTTAATCTCAACTTTGTTATTTTCCTTCTCATCATCACTATTACAACTCCTTAAGATCTTTGTTCAGTTAAATTAGCTGTCCTACTCTGCTACAGAAGCTACTTCTGAAAGGTGGTGGGTGTAGTTAACATACGTCAGGTCTAACTTTGAGTCTTTCTGAGGAGCGAAAGAAATAGCGGCGAGAGAAAAGAATATGTAAAACACGAGCTCGGAATGTAGTTGTTATGAAGTCAACGTTAGGGGTTTAGATTGATTAAGTGGAATGGATGTCAGGTTCTTAGCTGAATCATCTTAAATCTCATTATTGTCACTATATGCTTTGTCCTAGGCAAAGCATTAAAAGTTACTTGTAAGTAAAGCAGCAACACCGAAAGAAAAGCATACGAACATACATACACACAAACACACACACGCACACACATACACACACATATTTTCATATATTATATATATTTGTGAAATATATATATATATATACTGTTATATAATATATATTATATATAGAAAGAACCAAACAAAAATTTGTCATAGAAATCTTGTTTTTTTTTCTGTTAGCTTCCAAGTAGTTGAAATTTGTAGATAAAGATCGAGCCACTGCTCGCCATTATTTCAATGTGACCGTTGGTTCCATTATGAAATCTGATTTTATCTCGGTAATATAATTTAATCTTCTACTTCTATTTCCTATCAATAATCATGATCTTTTACAAATGGTTTGCTTTTACTGCTAATTGTGTCTGTTTAAGTCAGTCAGGAATTCTGTCTTCAACATTCATTGTTCATAAATTGTTACCGTGAATTACATTTCATTCCTAATATTCTCATATGTCACTTTAGTTTCTTAGGAAAGGTTATATAACTCTTATTATATAGCTACTACTCAATAGTAACCAGTTCATCACAGTACATATGTTTCCAGTGGCAGCTGGTGATAAATTCTGTCTCAAGGTGTTGTTATGCAAATTGACCGTTTCAATTGGTAAATGCCTTAGATTACTCTGCACGTACACACACACACACACTAATACACACACACACACACACACTCACTCAAGAATATGCACACAGACACACAGACACACAGACACACATGTAT
>NC_068982.1:45850937-45855468 GCF_001194135.2 Octopus bimaculoides | reverse complement strand
TGTGTGTGTGTGTGTGTGTGTGTTTGTCCCCCCAACATCGTTTGACAACCGATGCTGGTGTGTTTAGGTCCCCGTAACTTAGCGGTTCGGCAAAAGAGACCGATAGAATAAGTACTAGGCTTACAAAGAATAAGTTCTGGGGTCGATTTGCTCGACTAAAGGCGGTGCTCCAGCATGGCCGCAGTCAAATGACTGAAACAAGTAAAAGAGTAATTTATTTGCTGTTTTTCACGGAAACTAATTTTACCACTTTTCTGAAAGGGAACAAAGAAAACAGAGTTGCAGCTAATTTCTTGGCGTAGGCAAAGCTGATTGGTTAAGATGATGTTCGTTTCGCAATCTCATTGATCCTGCTTAGATCCTAATGCACAGTTTTCGGGGCAAGTGTTTCTTCTGGCATAAATTTGGTTAAACCTCTGTGAGTGAAACTGGTTAGATTGCTGTAAAAATAGTCTGAAAGCTTTCTGGCTGGTTTTAACGGTAATGTGGTTAGCGTAGTAGCATTAGCAAGAATTGTGGGTGACGAGTTATCTATACAGTTCTATATTTAAGAGATGAGGAATTATGTACATTATTTACATTATTTACATTTGACGGGAAAATGGAGACCACCTTCCCCTGTGGGATGAAGTTAAAATAATAGACAGAGAACACCACTGGAAAATACGAAAACTAAAAGAAGCAGCACATATGCTAGGACAGAACAACCTCCTAAGCAGACTGAGTGCAGATATGAGTAGCACATGGGAATCGGTATTAAGGAAGGATAGGAAAATATTAGATTTATAAGCCCTAAAATTCACTCCATAATTGCCTATGTAGTGGTTAAGAGCGCGGGCTACTAATTCCGAGTTCGATCCCAGGCAGTGACCTGAATAATAATAATAACAATAATAATAATAATAATAATAATAATAATAATAATAATAATAATAATAATAATAATAATAATAACATCGAAAAATACCTTAGGAATGAGAACCCAGGTTCGAAATTTCCCCCAAGACACCTGATGAAGGCTGGAGGGTATATCAGCCGAAACGTGTTAAAAACAAACAAGATTGGGACAAATATCCGTCAAATGTAAATAATGTAAATAGAGTTATCTATATTTGTGTAATTCAAACCGCCTCTTAGTCCCAGCAGACAGAATAGAAATGGCTTTGCTCCGGAGGACGGCGAGGGAGAAGCGCTGGAACAGTCACCTACGGATAGCCATCTCCACGGGGTAAGGTCTGGGGGCTGAGAACGCCGGAGGTCTGCATTTTCACAGACTCAGCCATAAACTTGTCAGAGAGCGACCGACACTTTGAGAGTTTGTTTTTCTCAGCCTGACAAGCAACGGAGCCCGGGCTGGTAGTTGAACATACCAAGTTACCGCTGGAGGTGTCACAGTATGTGGCATCCCGGAAGAGGGAGCCTACCACCACAGAACGGGAAAATTGTCACACCGTCAGCCATTTTACCGTCTAGCCCCACTGGCTCGAGTTGGGAAGGGAAGCTTGCGGCGTCTAGGTCATATTTTATGATTTCATTAAAGGTGGTATGGCGTGGAAGGCGGTCAGCACCACCATTGCATGATAATTGTAATAGTTCTAAGATGATAGACTTAAACCACAACACCAAGCCATTTAGTGTCTTTAACAATGTCTGATTGACTGCAAGATTTCAGAACAGGTTTATAGGTTTGAGCATAATTTATGAGGGGTGCTTTCTTCATTCTTTTCTCACATCAGTTCCTGAGACCTGACAAAAGAAAAATTTAAATAAGCTCCATACGCTTCCTTTTCCTCCGTAACTGAGCCATGCAATAATTAAACGAAACATTGTCAATCTTCATTTCTGACGTCATTAAATCATGGAGACAAATACACAACGGAACCTCTATATAATCACGCAATATCTCTCTCAAATTATAACCTATAATCCTAAACAGGCGGATTCATGTTGGATAATGCAATTCTTGATATGAAATACCGAAGAACAGAACAGGGATGTCATAACGGAAATGGCAGGGTTGATTATTAATAATCAAACCTTTCAAAGTGTCGAACTGGTAGAATCCATAGCACACCGGAAAAAATGATTAGTGGCATTTATTTCGGCTACACGTTCTAAGTTCAAACTCTGCCGACGCCGACTTTTGATTTTCATCCTATGTTGTTGATAATATAAGTACCAGTTAACCATTGAGTTCGATGTAATCGAGTATCTCCCTCCCTCCCAAAGTTTCAGGACTTTTGCCTATTGTACGAGTAGAAAGAATTATATAAGCCGTTCACTCCATATAGAGGGACATTGGCCTGTATTTTCTGTTTCTCTTCAAATGGATCCCTGCTTTTCCAGTTCTGCTTTAGTATCCTTCCTCCAGCCATTTTTAGGGCGTCCTCTGTTTTGACTAGCAAATGCCAATCAAATGCCAATGCGTGTAAAACATGAAAATCAACAACGTAGATAACACTTCAAAAATACCTACAGAAGCTGCATAGGATTAGTGTAATGAAACACCGGACTCTTTCATTTAGCACTTCAATAAAAACCTTTTACCTTTTACTTGTTTGAGTCATTAGACTGCGGCCATGCTGGGGCACTACATTGAAGAATTTTTAGTCAAATGTATCGACCCCAATACTTATTTTTGCTAAAGCCTGGTCCTTCTTCTATTGATCTCTTTTAGCAAATAGCTAAGTTACGAGGATATAAACTCACAAGCACCGGTTGTCAAGCGGTGAGTGTGCGTGTAGGAGGACAAATACAGACTCAAAACACACACACACATATATATTGATATACGACAGGCTTCTTTCAGTTTCATCTGCGAAATCCAATCACAAGGATTTGGTCGGCCCGAGACTACAGTAGAAGACACTTGCCCAAAGTGCCTCGCTGTGGGACTGGATCCGGAACCATGTGATCGGGAAGCAACCTTATTACCACACAGCCATGCCTGCGCCTATATATACACATATTTTGTTGTTGTTGTTGTTGTTGACGTCGCATTACTCTTTCCAAAAATAATCTTATTTGCCATTCCTCCTCCTGGGATTGGAGAAAATAAGCTGAAGGAATCCACTGGGAAGCAATGAGGCAATTGAATTAATGTATTCTTCTTCTCTGTGAAATATATAAATCAACAAACAAATAAATACTTGGCCTTGTGCCTAGTGAAACTATGTCAATACACATAAAATTGCAGGTGGTAACAAAAAACAAACAAAGAGCAAACAAAGAATATATATATATATATATATATATATATATATATATATATACGCAAATGGCGTAGTAAAAACTAAAATGACCAGAGACAGGAGTGGTTTGGCAAAGAAGCAAACCAGAAACTATATATAATAGTATGTGTGTGTGTGTGTGTGTGTGTGTGTGTGTGTGTGTGTGTGTGTATAAGCGTGCATGATGCGGTGAATATATTGTCGTCTAAATTACACGAAGATGAAAATAACACTGAGATCTTATTTTAACAGATATATTCATCAAAATTACATAAAAATATCTTGAAATACTAAAGAGTAAATTTATTCAATAAAATCGTCATTGGCTTCAACCACGGCCTCCAGACGACTTCGGAATCTTCAGGCAACTCTTCTGGACAGTTTCCTTGTTTAAGTTGGTTAATATACTGCCATAATCCTGGTCTTCAGTTCATCTTTGGTGTTACAAGGAGCTTTGCTGATTTCTCGCTCAACTGTGCCCCACACATAATAATCTATGGGGTTGCAGTCTGAGAAGTTAGGTGACCAGATGTTAGGGGTGATGTGGTCGCAGAAATTGTCTGACAGGCATGACTGGGTTCTCCTGTTTGTGTGGTATGGTGCAGAGCCTTGTTGCCAGATACAGGGTATTCCAGCAGCCACCCTCTTCATTCAGACCAGCATTAACTCCACCAGGCATTTGATGTAGGCCTCAGTGTTGAGTCTGAGGTTGTGTGGGAAGATGAATGAATATATAACGACGCCATCACTAGTGATCACTCCAAACACCATGATATTGACTGGATGCTTGATTTTCATCACTCTTGGTACATGTCCTCTGATTGCACTATCCTCCGATTTACACCCAAACACTCTGAAATGTTCGTATTGAAGCTTCCGGCGCGAATGCCAAGCAGTACAGCATGTCGTTTCCAAATTTCTGGCAGAGTGAATTGCGTCATGGTGCCGTGCTTCTCACAGACGGCACCCAACTTACCCTGCTATACTGTGTAATCTACAAAATCAAAAACAAAAAAATGCACATGTGCGAAATTAAAAATATTATAAGGTGACAATTTATCCATCGCACCCTCTGTGTGTGTATGTATATATACGCGCACACATATATATACATACAATATATATATATATATATATATATATATACATATATACATATATACATACAATATATATATATATATATATATGTATGTATGTATGTATGTATGTATTATGTATTCACATAGTCATATATCTGCATTTTTACGTATTTGTGCGCTTACTCTCCTTCTCTCATTCTCTCTCCTTGAGAATTTTAT
>NC_068982.1:45848674-45850018 GCF_001194135.2 Octopus bimaculoides | reverse complement strand
TAGGTTAATGTAAACTTGCAGAATGCTAAACACTTAAATATATTTCATTGAAAAAGAAAAACAAAAAAGCCAAAAGGTTTTAGTGTTAACCGTTTTTTTAACTTACTCAAACGAAAGTAAGAAAATAAATCTTTAAGTGTATTTAAACAAACTTAGTCTTGCTGTGAAGATTATTTCTGGATAAAACGCGAGTTAATGAACAAATGTGATTAGCAACTAGGTTCTCATGATTTTCAAAAGTCACTTTAGAGTTTTTTGAAGCTGAGAACACCTGGCAATTTCTTTACTGTTTCTTTTTTCTGAATTTGGCAATGTGAATAATATAATTTTGCTGTGACGTCACAAACATAGATCAAGGTAATTGTAATTAACACCAATGTATATACGTATACACGCAGGCATAAAGATGCATACATACCCAAACACACTTACACACAAATGTATATATGAATGTATGTATGTATGTATATACGTATGCTTTTCTTTGCCTTTTAAAGCCTTTTTAAGAGATAGCAAGCCGGTCGCTAAGAAAGTGACAGGACATTTTGTGTCAAGGGAGTCTCTGGTGTTTGTGAATGTGTGGTTGAGTTGGTGGGTTGGCGAAGCTGTTGATGCACACATCCGAGTGTGTGCCTCTATTTACCTAAAGAATCTCAATTGAAGAATCTTTGGAATGTCTTACAAATTTTCACTGTACCACTAAAAGATTGTGTTCGGAGAATCTGCGTCAGTTTCTTTTGCTGTTTCTTCGAAAAACCTAGTATTTCTAAGTTTTGTGTAAATTTATTGGTACATAACCTAATGTATCTATAATGTTAGGTACAAATAAGAGTTTATATGTATGCATGCATGTATGTATGTATGTATGTATGTATTTATGTATTTATGTATGTATGTCATTATTCAGTTTTATTTCAAGATTTGTTGCCAATAGAGAGAGATTCGGTTTCTAACCTAGATCCAAAGCTCCTTCATTGGAATTTCAACTTCAACAACTGGGTATTTTTGTATGTATGTATGTATGTATATGTGCAGATTTGTATGTTTTGTTTTATCTATGTATTCTCATGATTATACCTGCATATCTAGACATGCTCATATATACTTAAATGATAAATGCCTGGAAAGCTTTGCAGATTTTTAGAGTTCCAGTGGTGGCTTGGATCTGTAGTCTTCGAATCAGCTTTCTCCGTTCTACTTTTGAGAAGCCTATACACTTTCAAATTCAAATTCAAATTCAAATGGCCGTTCACTGATAAGGTCTTTCCCTACCATCTATTCTGATCATGTTCGTGCCCGTGTTTTTTTAACCTCATGTGTGTGTGTGTGTGTGTGTGTGTGTGT
>NC_068982.1:45847149-45848199 GCF_001194135.2 Octopus bimaculoides | reverse complement strand
ATATTTACATTTATATATTTATATATATATGGGATGGTATGAATGTTTCTATATAAGTATGTATCATTTGCTATTTGTGGGGAAGGGACATGACACTTGCAGCTTCTTCGATACGTATGAAATTAATGGTAGTGGTAATAATTTCAATTACTGGAAGTCGACACATGCACGAAAGACACAAACATTTAAGGAAGCGGGAAACGTTCTGTCAGGACCTTTTTTTGTCTGGTCAACAAAGATATAGAGGGAATGCCTATACATCCATATTGTTATGTAACCTACACTGAAGCTTTATGGTTATATTTACTTAAATTCTTCTGAATTACGCTGTATTGTGCATAGATTATAATCTAATTAAGAACGAGCCATCAGAAGCACAAATATGCAAATCAGAGTATCCACTAACGTATTTGCTTAATTTATGAGTGCTTTCTTAGTAGTTGATCTATGCCGTTGATTGGAGAAGGAAAACTGGTTCCGATCAGAGGAGTGCTCAGCAAACCGTAAAACATTCCATAGGAGATGCCCTCCGTATTTCACACACATCGCCTGGTTATTATGTATGTTTTTACATTCTTATTTAATACATAGGAAGGTTTCATAATATATAAATGTGTGCGTGTGTGTGTGTGCGTGTATGCATACTTGCGGACAGACATATGCGTGTGTACATATATTCACACATACATGCACGCATTTATGTTTAAATGAACCAAGTGTTTTGTTTGTTTGCTTGCTTTTCTCGCTTTCTTTGCTCTCTCTCCCATGCTCACCTACGTAGGCACACTCTCTCGTGTGCGCGCATTTACTTTCTATTTTGCTGACTGGTACGTTTTCTTCTTCCCACATTCAAACAAGATGCCTACTTCTTTCCCTCCTCACCCTCTCCCACCCTACCCTCTTTCCTTTAAACTTTTGCTTGTTTCTGTTCTTCGGATTTACTTTTTTTACTTCACTATTTTCTCTCTTTCTCTCTATCCTTCAGTTTCCTTCAAAAACTTACTCTAAGCTTCTACTTTCTTCATATATATATATATATATATATATATA
>NC_068982.1:45841577-45846288 GCF_001194135.2 Octopus bimaculoides | reverse complement strand
ATATATATATATATATATATATATATATATATATATATATATATACATAGTGGTTTAAGTAGATTCATATGACAAAGAGCAGATCACACGTTAAGTGAAGCAGGTGTGCAAGGCAGCCAAGTCTCATGATAATGAACTTAACCCGGAGTGCTTGGCTGTGATTTTGAAGTTGTTAGTAACATGAAGTGACTATGCGTTAGCGTATCGTTTTGTGCGTGTGCACGTATAAACTTACTTGTACTGCATGACGCCAGAAACATAACTTTACATAGTCTTCCTATGCAAAAATTCGAATGATGATTTTTAATGTTAATGCTCGTGTGGTAGATGATACTAATGCTGTTGCTGTTGTTAATGTCATTGTCGATGCTGCCTTGTGTTGTTCAGTTCTGATGAAGTTCAGCTATGCCTCATGAGTATCTCATCAAACACCGGAGAAGAGTCTAAGGATGCTTATTCTCCAAATTGTATTTATAGTGAGATATTCTTGTTTGGACAGAGATCACAGAGATCACTTTCTAACAAAATGCTATGTCGTAGTTTTTTTATAAGCCCCAAGTTACCCCAGACTGCAGAGCCGTCTTAGTAGTAATATAGTTCCTGGACAAATCAATGCAGTAGGCCTTATAACATATATTCATTGACAACTCCAACATACAGAGATCAGAACTAGTACACTTGATCTGTGAGGCCCCTGGGCAATTTCCCAGTATGTCAATGCTTTGAGACAGATTAGATCAAAGATCAAAAGCGATCTGGTCATGAGTGTCAAATGTTCTTGTATATCCTGGTGTGCAGTTTCCAATTCGTCTTTAGTTTTTTGGGGGTATTTTTTTTTCTTTTTGAAGGAGGTAATGTGTGATACGAGATATCATCGGTTGCTATTTCTCGAATGTCAAGTGACTGCATAGAAGCTTTATTCGTTAACGGAATTTCAATTATCTGAATCTCATATGCTCTCTCTCTCTCTCTAAATATATAATCCTTTCTACTATAGGCAGAAGGCCTGATATTTTCGGGGAGGGGACTAGTAGATTACATCGACTCCAGTACTGAACTGGTACTTAATTTATCAACCCCGAAAAGATGAAAGGCAAAGTCGACCTAGGCGGAATTTGAACTCAGAACGTAGCGACGGGTGAAATACCGCTAAGCATTTCGTCCAGCGTGCTAACGATTCTGCCAGCTTGCCACCTTTTTCTCTAAATATATAATGAATATGTGAGGCGAACTAGTAGAATCGTTGGTTCGGCGAACAAAGTGCTTTGCAGTATTTCTTCCGGCTTCTCGTGTTGGATTCAAATGCCACCGAGGACAATTTTGCTTTACAATCTTTGAATTCGATGCAATAAATACCAATTGAGCACTGGTAATCGATATAAATGACTAGCACCCACCACCAAATTTCCAGGTCATACCTACAGTAGAAAGAAGAAAATATATATTCAATGAATACGAAGAGTTCTGCATAAAAATGTTCTTGTAATATCTATAATGCTACACTCAGTTAGATTGCTAATAGTTAACATTTCATGAATGTAGCATTATAGATATTACAAGAACATTTTTATGTGAGGGCGGTGAGCTGGCAGAAACGTTAGCACGTCGGGCGAAATGCTTAGCGATATTTCGTCTATCGTTACGTTCTGAGTTCAAATTCCGTTGAGGTCGACTTTGCCTTTCATCCTTTCGGGGTCGATAAATTAAGTACCAGTTACGCACTGATGCCGATGTAATCGGCTTAACCCCTTTGTCTGTCCTTGTTTGTCCTCTCTATTTCCCCTTGTGGCAAATAGAGGGGACATATATATTCATATAAATACAGTGTGCATTTGGAACTTAGCTGTTCTTTATAGCGTACAAGGAATCCTATGAGGGATACCTCTTATGTGTTTAAATGTACACTGTATTTATATATATATATATATATATGCATATGTGTATATATATTTCTGTGTGTATGTATATGTAAGCATATACATGTGCGTATACATCTGTGTGTGAGTGTATGCATGTGTGTAATTTCATTCCTGTGTTTCCTTATATTTATACTCTTCGATGAATATACCAACCTCACAATCAGTATATTTCCAGGATTAGCAGTTTGTATGGAATATTATTTGTAATACCGGAATACATTTTTTTCCCTTACCTATACATTCCGTTAGCCTAGGTCTCCTTTGTGGTACTGACTTGGCATTCACCTGGACTTCCGAAGTCCTTACATCAATATGTTTGTCTATCTATTCATCTCCTCTCTCTCTCTCTCTCTCTCTCTCTCTCTCTCTCTCTCCACACACACACACACACACACACACACACACAGATATATATATATATTTCTCTCAAACTATTACTCTTTCTATCTAGATGTGTGTGTGTTATGTATTGTGTATGTATGTATGTATGTATGTATGTATGTATATACGTATGAAAATTCCACCGCAGAGACAAGTGTCTCCCTATTGCTGCAATAGTATCGTGTGAGTTATAGAAACCCAGATCAAAAGTCTGAAATAATTATGGTTGTGCAATTCAATAATTAAAACCAATATTATTTCTTTTATTTTATTGATTTCTAAAATAAAATAATTTTAATTATCTTTATCACTGATGCATTACCAAAAACTGAGTCTTTGGGATTGAGTGTGTGTCTTTGACTCTGATTATGAGTCTCAAAGAACTGTCAACTTATCATTCGAATACTGAGATCAAATATTTTTTGTTTATTTTAATTAACTTTCTATCATTGTTTTAATTATCTTTATCACTGTTGCTTTACATCACCGCAAAAAAAAGCTAGTCTGGTTAAAAACCTGATTTATAACCTAAAATATCAAACCATCTATTATCGTTTAATGATGAAACCTATTATCAAATATTTAACTTTTGTAATATTTCGCTTTATTTTTTTAATTTGTTATTATATTACCATGATTGCTTTACTGAAAACGATGTCATTAGTTTCACTTGTGTAACATTATTAGCAATTAAATCCGCTAATTCTTTCGCAGACCTTCATGGAACTTCAGAACATTCACATCGTGTTAAAAAGAGACAAAATAGAAAACAATCAAGAATATACAGTCATTGCAACTGAGGAATGTTAACATATTTTAACCTGCCAGATCAATAATAAGAGTCGAATGAGTCTGAACAATTGCTTGTTTCTCGTTGTTAGTAAAAAAAAAGAAATATATATATATATATATATATATATATATATTAGATAATTCCTTAATTTTTTTTTTTAACAACACTAAGGTCTGGTGGACTGTAGTGGTGGATCGTGAGAAAAAAAAACTTTACGTTTCTAACCGTTAATTCATTTGAAGAATGGAACTTAGCATTACGATTCAGTAAGCTTCAACTTCTAATGAAATATACGCATTCTACTTTATGCGCAATATTTTCAAAGTGTGACGTGTCGATAATTTAATCCAACCACATATATGATCGGATTAATTAAGCAGCATCTCTGCATGGGTGTGTGTATGTGTGTGTGTGTGTTTGTGTGTGCGTGCGTGCGTGCGTGCATATTTGCGCGTGTGTGAATCAATAGAAATATTGAACGTAAAAAATATGGTGGCAGACAAGGCTTTCTAATTTTTTCAGCACAAATTAATTGTTGGTGTTGTTCAACTCCGAGCCAACTCTGACTGAGCAGACTTATGATCAAAAGCATTCCACCAAAATATTTCATGCTCAGTGATCATGTCTTTCTACTATTTAGCATCACACTTGTAAACAGAGCCAACTTTTGATACAAGGTATGAAGGAATTATGCGTAATCATACTTCGTAACATGTCTTACAATACATTATATCATGTTTCGAGCACTCTACTACACATCAGGAGGCTTTAAAAAGACAGAGCCTCCCAGTGATTAGCACTATGAAATATCAGACATGAAGAGTTAAATAAAAAGTTGTCTAGAAGTGCTGACTGTACCAAAAACCAGATACTTTTTATATTCGACAGCATACACTGATAATCCATTGACGACGATCACATTGTATGTGATCCAAGGCAATGCAAATTATTTTCTACAGTTATTGGTGCATAGGAATATGTCGTAAAAATACGTTCTAAGACTGATTCTGTGTTAACGCTTTAGGATAAGTCAAAAGATGCGAAGAACAAAATCATAAACACGTGCATATAACAAATGATGAATTAGGCATTGTTAGGAAATGGAGAGATCTCCTTCCAGGCTTTGAATAATAGTTCTTTAAAGCAATGGCCTTGTATTTGTGTTTTCGTTCATAAGAACTTTCGATCAGTCCTCAAGCCCTGATCTAAAATCCTATTTGGTTTCTATTTTTATAGTTATATGAATCAAAGATTTTGTGACTTAGCAAGTTTTACTAATAATGCTGAAACTACAGTTTTCTCTGTACTTACCAACTACGTTTAACAGATTTTTTTTACATATAAATGTATAAAAACATGCATACACTTTTACAGAATGGATACTCGAAAGAACACATATTATCCATCTACCTACCAAGCTGTATGATATCAAGATGTACACAAATATGCGCACACAAGTAAGAAAAAGAGGGGGAGCGAGGAAAAGAAAAGTGGAAATAAATCGAAGTGTGAGGGGGACTAAAGGAAAGAGTGAAAGAGCCGTACAGAATTTAGATATATATGTATATGTATACAGGAGACCAAAAGTGTACGTACGTCGCTATATATATATATATAT
>NC_068982.1:45835509-45840509 GCF_001194135.2 Octopus bimaculoides | reverse complement strand
AATTATGGAAGTTGTGACTCCTATTTCTAGCGAGGAGTACCAGTACTTAAATGTTCTTTAAGAGCAATTCACTTTGACGGGTTCACACTTGCAGAAGAAATACCCAGTGTTTACACGATATCGTAGCTTTTTCTGCTTCGAGATTCGCCCTTTCAAGAAAGAGTTATAAACTAAGACGCAGACGTGGCTACGTGGGGAAAAGCTTGCTTCCCAGCTACATAGTTCAGGGTTCAGTCCCACTAAGTGGTACTTTGGGTAAGTGTCTTCTATTATCGCTTCGGGCCGACCAAAGCCTTGTGAGTGGAGATTTAGTAGGCGGAAACTGAAAGAAGCCCGTCGTATATATGTATGTGTGTGTGTGTGTGTGTGTGTGTGTGTGTGTCTGCATGTCTATGTTTGTTCCTCCACTACTGCTTGACAACTGGTGTTGGTGAGTTTGCGTCCCCGTAATGTAGCGGTTCAGCAAAAGAGATGGATAGAATAATTGCTAGGATACAAAAAAAAAATTCCTGGTAGTGCCCCAGCATGGCCACAGTCTAATTACTGATAAGAGAAAAAAATCTCAAGAAAGTAAAGCAACTAAATAAAAATAAACTTAAACCAAGACAAATGGATAACTTTATTATATTTTATTTATTTATAATATTTTATTTATTTATTATATTTTATTTATTTATTATATTTTATTTATTTATTGTATTTTATTTATTTATTTATTATATCATATTTATTTTATTTTATTTATTTATTATATATTTTTTATTTATTGTATTTTATTTATTTATTATATCTTATTTATTTCATTTTATTTATTTATTATATTTTATTTATTTATTGTATTTTATTTATTTATTATATCTTATTTATTTCATTTTATTTATTTATTATATTTTATTTATTTATTTTATTTTATTTATTTATTTCTGCTTCCTCTGCGGTCAACTGCGCTAATTTGGGACTGTCAACATTTCAAAGTTGAATGGCTCATTGTTGAAGTGTCATACATCATACGTGAAGTAGAAAATTACCATCATAACCACTGACATCCACCCCACCCCACCCCATTACCATTGCCTGCATCATCATTATTGTCTTCGTCGTCGTCGTCATCATCTTCATCATCATCATAATCACCATCATCATTTTTATCATCCTTATCATTATCGTCATCATCATCATCATCATCATCATCATCATCATCACGACCATTACCATCAGCAGCACTACAACCACCACCACCACTGCCACCGCTACCACCGGCACTACCACCACTACTACCACCATCACCATTACTGCTACCTGTACTACCACCACCGTTACTATTAGCATCGTTGCCTCCACAAACATTCCGCTAACACTGTCGCCACTATCACAACGACCATCGCTATCACTACCACTGATACTACCTCCGATACTGTAAAAGAATACGATCTCACCATCACTACCGCCACCACCATCCCTACCACAATAACTACCACCTCTAACACTACTACTACTATTATCAAATCTCTACTGCTGCTGACACAGCCGTCACCACTATTACTGCAGCCAACACTGCTATCACGTTCCTTTTTATTACAAGCGCCGCCACCACCACCACCACCACCACCAACAACAACAACAACAACAACAACAACAACAACAACAACATCATCACCATCGTCATTAACATCGTCATCACTATCGTCATCATCATCGTCATCGCCATCACTACCACCACCACCATCATTATCATCATCATTATTATCACCATCACCACCATCACCACCACCGCTATTATCATCATCATCATTCCCATCATCATCGTCATCACAGGCTTCATTCATCACCACCACCACCATCATCATCATCATCATCACTATCATCATCATCATCATCACCACCACCACCACCGCCACTATCATCATCATCATCACCATCATCATCACCACCACTGCCACCATCATCATCATTATCCCCTCCTCCACCACCACCAACATCATCATCACAATCATCATCAACATTGTCACTGTCTTCACCCGACCATTACTCTTCCTCCTCCTCCTCCTACTCCTCATCTACATCCGCCTCCTCATCCACTTTATCATCATCATCATCATCATCATCATCATCATCATCATCATCACCATCATCGCCTTCCTCTTTGTCGTCAGTGGAGCATATAATGTAACACTTGAATAACACTTCGATGCATATAAATTGATCCGGCATTAATCTCCGATTCCGTTATTCAATTGAAGAATTAATTTTATTGATTCATCTTAATGTCACAACCTTCTTAAGATCTCCCATATAGAAGCTGACCACTGCTCGATGCCCATGTGTATGTAGCCCTCGAACCCCTCGCCGCCGCACAGTGCGTGTCCCCATATATGCTTACATGTCATGTACGCCATGTCAATGATACGACTGTGTACAGGTATGAACAGGTGTGTTTGTATGTGTGCGTGTGTGTATTGTGCATTCATGAATGTATTTCAGTGTATTATGATTGTGTGTGTATGTAATTATGTGTGTGCGGTTGTGTATTGTTTGTGAATGTGTGTGTGCGTGAGCGTGCGCGTGTGGTATAGTTGTGTGTGTGTGTGTGTGCATTTGCGTCAACATGTGTATCGGATCGTGTTACACAAGCTGCAGCTGGAATCGTCTATATGTACGCATGAAGGTATTCGGGATATGTTTTGTGCACATTTGTATATGTATATGTGTGTGTAGGAGTGGATGTGTCGTAAGTAGCTTGCTTACCAACCACATGGTTCCGGGTTCAGTCCCACTGCGTGGCACTTTCGGCAAGTGTCTTCTACTATGGCCGAGGGCTGACCAAAGCCTTGTGAGTGGATTTGGTTGACAGTAACTGAAAAAAACCGTCGTATATATGTATATGTATATATATATATGTGTGTGTGTGTGTGTGTGTGTGTGTGTGCGTCTGTGTTTGTACCCCCAACATCACTTGACAACCGATGCTGGTGTGTTTAGGTCCCCGTAACTTAACGGTTCGGCAAAAGAGACCGATAGAATAAGTACTAGGCTTACAAAGAATAAGTCCTGGGATCGATATGCTCGACTAAAGACGGTGCTCCAGCATGGCCACAGTCAAATGACTGAAACAAGTAAAAGAGTAAAAAGAGAGAGTAAAGAGTATAAAGTATATTAATCGATTTATAAGTCAATATTGTTTTCTACTGTGTTAGTAGTGCTATTAAATCACTTGTTAAGATTATCTCTACAAATTTTCCATAGAAATTATAGCCAGCACAGATTTGTTACGATGTTTCGTATCTGAATACACCTAAAGTAAAAACGCGCAGGAGTGGTTGTGTGGTAAGAAGCAAACCATGCATACTATGAGATTTCTCATGTTCTCAGATTGGGTTGCATGGTATTATGCTAGAAGGAAACACGATGTGATCAGGAAAATGGCATTTGGTTCGTTTCAATCAACTCCAACTACTTGATTACACATTCTTTGTTTTTGACTTTTGGTACTCCGTCAGTTACGACGACGAGGGTTCAAGTTGATCTGATCAACAGAACAGCCTGCTCGGGAAATTGACGTGCATGTGGCTGAGCACTCCACAGACATGTGTACCCTTGACGCAGTTCTCATGGACATTCAGCGTGACACAGGCTGCGACAAGACCGGCCCTTTGAATTACAAGTACTATTCATTTTTGTCAACTGACTGGACTAGAGCAACGTGTAGTATAGTGTCTTGCCCAAGGACACAACGCGTCGCCGGGAATTGAACTCATGACCTTATGATCGAACCCCCTAACCACTAAGCCACGCACCTTCACTTATACATTCTATAGACTCCAGAAAGTATGCAGTCGACATAATCTGACTATGCATTTGTTACACTCCAGAAAAGCAAAGCGTATTTCATAACGAGATTCGATCTCAGAAATAGAACAAAAGAGCAACACAAGAAGATACTGATGTGCAAACGACAGAGGACCTATCTGCAGTTGCTTGAAATTATATAAATAATCTACAACTCTCCCTAAAATCCCACCCTAACATCTCAAAATAAAAGATCATACTTGACAAGGTGGTCTTAGCTTCCTGACATAAGCGAAAAAAGACGGGGTTTTCACGGTAAAGAAATACATCAACGACAAAATATTTGTTTCAACTTTTGGTAAAAGCTTAACAAGTACGGTGGGGAGGAGCTAAGTCAATCACATCGACACCAGTGCTCAAATGGTACTTATTTTATCGACCCCGAACGGATGATAGATAAAGTAAACCCCGGCAGAATTTGAACTCAGAATATAAGGACGGACGAAATACTGCTAATCAGTTTGCCTGGCATGCTACCGATTCTGCTAGTTCACCACCTTATATATGCATATAAGTAACAATAGAAATAAAGACATCTAAATGGATGCGAGCCATCAAGGCGGGTTTCATCATAGATGTTCTAGACTCGATAGAAGTAGCAACCAAATGTATACTGAATTACATCTTAGTGTCAAAAATGAAAGACCACAATGGATAATGTAGTTTTAGCTGCACTATATGTGATAAATAATAAGTAGTTTATCGACAGGTCGACTTAGCTTTTCATCTTTCCATGGTCAATAGCATAATAGTAACACTAAACTTCTGAAGAAGACTTAATCAGTTTTAACCATAAGGTGATGCCGTACACCAAGAGCTCAACTGGATGACTTAACCGCAAGAAGAAAAGACGACTGATAAGTCCTACAACATCGTGATATAGGCCGTAATAAGTGAAGTACAAAATCTATAGATCATTTGCTTAAACATAAATACCAGTAACATTTTCCATTAAAATATTGAAATCATGTCTCCTAAAAATGTATGTATGTATGCAGCATAGAAAGAATGTGATCGCATTTGTGTATGCATATTCGTATATGTGTGTATAAAAGTGTATATACGTATATGTGTGCATGAATGTTTATATGCAAGTATATGTATGTAAATACAGGTGTATGTATATATATATATATATATATATATATATATAT
>NC_068982.1:45833818-45835231 GCF_001194135.2 Octopus bimaculoides | reverse complement strand
TAACGCATGCGTGTATGTGTTTGTGTGTGTGTGTGTTTGTGTGTGCGTGTGCATGTGTGTGTGCGTGTTTGTGTGTGTGTGTTTCTGTGTATACATATATATCTATATATACTCATAAAAGTATATGCGTGTGTGTATGTGTGTGTGAGAGAGAGAGAGAGAGAGAGAGAGAGAGAGAGAGAGAGAGAGAGAGAGAATCGAGTCGAAGGTGCACTCCATAACTGCTGGAGACCTTGCATGCCATGTTTGATGGAAACCAAAATCACAGTTTAGAGCAGGTAGTCGTTTGTGCCCCCTCCTGATTAGTTAGGGACCACGTTGTAACTTGTTTTGGTATAACAAGAATCCTAACGGAGCTCGTTTACATCTTCAGATTTATAATATTTATGTTACTTTTTTCTAATTGAGAAAAACACAAATGCCATCCTTTTCATTACCACCAATATCAACGGAAGACATCGAAGTTCATCACTTTAGCCGTGCAAAGTAACAAGAGCTACGAACTAGTTGTACGTCACTCCACCAAGTTCTTCTCCAGCATTCATGTTTCTTTCTAATATTCACACCATGAAGACTGTCACTCGTATCACGCGAAACTCTTATCCGTCAGGGAATTAATCATCAATCTTGCATTACACATTGAGTATGTATGTATGTATGTATGTATGTATGTATGTATGTATGTACGTATGCATGTATGCATGTAAGTATGTATGTATGTATGTATGTACGTATGTATGCATGTTTGAGTGTATGTCTGTGTGTGCATGTATGTATTATTTCTTTTTATACATGTATATACATAGATATAGAGATAGATGCATATATATATACATACATATATACACATGCATATATATATATACATATATATACACATGTATATATGTAAATATATACACATACATATATATATATAGATATTAATATATATATATATACCCACATATATACATATATATATATATACATATATATAAATATACATATATATATGTGTGTGTGTGTATGTGTGTGTGTGTGTGTGCGTGTACGAGTGTATGTGTAGATATATATGCCTATGTATGTGAGTATAATTCTGCCTATGTGTGTACGCGTGTGTGCATATGAATATAAATACGTTACATTTTGTAGGACTTTCTATTCCTGTTAACATGTCTGTTTGATGAGTTGGTTATTTATGTCCTTCCGATGAGATTGATATATTGCTGGCCCTAATTAAACCTGTCGGACATTTTTGGAGTGCATCCGTCGAAACATATGTAGAAGACTTCAATATGTAAATGGTTTAACATCACGAGCGTTCGTCTCATTAAATTTCCCTATTTTCTACTATATACATATACATACATACATACATACACACACAAACACACACACACACACACACATATATGTATGTATATATATATA
>NC_068982.1:45829364-45831635 GCF_001194135.2 Octopus bimaculoides | reverse complement strand
ATATATATATATATATACAAAATGGGACAAGCACGCAAAACACTCAGACAGTTTTGCTAAACAACCTGCACAAAGAATACGTTTATATTGATCAAATATATGTGCTGTACATTAGTTCACTCACTGCATCAAATCGACGTTACCTGAACAAATTCACGTTGTACCACTTGTCAGGTGTTGAAGTAATCAAGAACACAACGCACCACCTGGTCCAGAAATTGAAACCTCGATCTCACAAAGTTACAACGTTTCTTATGCAAATACCTCTATATAAAAGTAAATGTGTTCGTGGATGTTTAATGAGTTGGATGCGGTGCTGAATAAACAGTAACACCTCCTAAAATATGCATATACACCCATTACTAATTGTTTTGTTTTCGATCGCATTGTTTATACAGACGTATTCGCATATGAAATATCGTAACTTTCAGTACTCTCTATTATTTCTATAGAAAATCTGTAGAAATTGCTCTAAAAACTAATTTAATCGCACTGCTAACACAGGTAGGGCAGTGTATTGACTTACAAGCGTTTAACATGACCGTAAGTATTTTACGGTTGCATAACGAAATGCAGTGTTCCCACCAGCAATTTATATATATATACATACATACATATATATATATTTGCATATATGTATATACATACACACACATACACACATGCACGCACACACACACACACACACACACACACACATACATATAGTTCCAAAAATTAAACAGAAACAAAACTAAGGAATAAACGGAAAATTCAAACACGAGATACGGGCGTTGCTCATTCTTCGTCAGTTATCGCCCAAAAGACTTTCATAATTTCACGCCTCTTCTTGACAATAATTACGTGGAATGAGCAACATCAGTGACTCGCGTGTAAATTTTCCGTTTGTTCTTTTGTTGTGCATCTGTTTCAATTTTGGAACTTATTATTTAATGTAATGCTATGCACCATTCTAATTTGTACCTATATATGTGTGTGTGTGTGTGTGTGTGTGTGTGTGTGTGTGTGTTTATGCTTTTATATGCAATGTTTCTATACGTGTATATACATATATGCACATATCAAGATCCATGTGGCGTAGTAGATAGAAATCATCATTAAGTATGGAAATACCGCGGAGCTTGAAGATATATGAGGTGAGCCGGAGCTGTCGTATATATGATGTTAAATTCTATTAAATGCTTAGCAGGTGATATATGCGATAGCAAAATAAATCTGCTGGTACTGACATGTGAAGTGAATTGATGTAGATTCCGGGATGGTGAATGAGTGGAGGGGTTAGTAAATTATGAAATGTAATGCAGTAACGATGGAACGAGGGATCCTGCAGTTGAGGAAGATATAACAAGACCGTATCCCATGCTGATGGATTTCATTGATGGAATTATAAAACATTGTGAGAGGTGGTGTCATAGCTAGCTGTACGACACACATCGGGAAAACATGGCGGCATCATTATCGCCACCACTGCAATTAGCAGCGTTATGGACATGACTGTGATGACGATGACGATGGTGAAGGTGGTGGCGGTGGCGGCGGCGGTGGTGGTGGTGCTACTGCTGCTGCTGCTCCTGGTGACGCACGCCTACAGGCGCAATATGTCCGAATAGTTAACAAGGTCACTAAGCAAACATGATTTCCTAGGTTCTTGTTCTTTCTCTCTACGATAATATAGTATTTCCGTCTTCATTTAAACCTTTCTCTCTCTTCACCTATCTCAACATCGTTCTTCTCGATCCTTCTTCCTTTCTTTCTCTCTCTTTATAAAACCCACTACACGCTCTCACATTCGTTTATCTTTTTCTACCATTTCCTGTCATAATTCTACTATAATACATAAAATATATAAGCCTCATTTTTAACATGTCTAGTTCTATGCTTCTCTGATATTTCTGTGTACGTGTATGCGTCATTGGGTATCCCTATATACGGCATACATACATACATACATACATACATACATATATATATATATATATATATATATATATATATATATATATATATATATATATGTATGTATATATATGCATGTATGTATACATATATACGTAGCTATGTATATATATATATGTATATATATACATGTATGTATGTATATGTGTATGTATATATACATATGTATGTATATATAAATGTATATATGTATATATATATGTATATTTATATATATGTATATATATATGTATATATATATGTATGCATATTTATATATATGTATATATATGTATGTATATATATGTATATATATATATATATATGTATGTTTAT
>NC_068982.1:45826996-45829339 GCF_001194135.2 Octopus bimaculoides | reverse complement strand
TATATATATATATATATATATATATATATATATATATATGTATGTATGTATGTATGTATGTATGTATGTATGTATGTATAGGGTAGAATTCACAAAAAAAAACAAAAGACGAAGACAGGTGGTGTAGACAACAAGCAGATGTGTTAGTTTAACTCTCGGGAAGTGAAAAAGTCTTTAACGTTTCGAGCCTACGCTCTTTCACAGAAAGGAACACTGAAAGAAGCAAGGAGATAAAATAAAGAACGTGTAGTAGCTAACGATCTATCATGGCGAATGCCGGACAGAGGGGTCACACAGGAGAGCTAGGAAGAAGAGGAGATAATAAAGTGGTGGTGATCTCAAAAGGAAGGTGTTCGTGCGTGTGTATAAAAGAGCATGTATGTGCGTGAGCGTTTGTCTCCATTTTCAAATTTCCTTTGTTCTCCATAATAAG
Organism: Octopus bimaculoides; assembly: GCF_001194135.2. Lineage (NCBI taxonomy): Eukaryota > Metazoa > Mollusca > Cephalopoda > Octopoda > Octopodidae > Octopus > Octopus bimaculoides. The sequence continues at coordinate 45,828,906 of NC_068982.1, read as the reverse complement.
TCTCGCTTCTCCCCGGAATTAACTTCCACACAAGTGTGATCACTGATTCCTACGGTACTTATGTGACATTTGGCTATCTTGTAATTATTTCCCTGGATCTTTCCTATATATATATATATATATATATATATATATATATATATATATACTAAAGCGGATTCGTTAGTATTTATATACCATAGCAGATTCGTTAGTACGCCGAGCGAAATGCTTAGCGATATTTCGTCCGTCATTACGTTCTGATTTCAATTTCGCCGAGGTCGACTTTGCAGCGAAATTTGAAACAGATATTTATTATTGTATACAATGTGGCGAGCTAGCAGAATCGTTAGCACGCAAAATGTTTATGTAAGAGTACATGTATATTTTTGTGTGTTTCAACACCTATGTACGTATACTTGCATCTATACATCTCTACACCGGTATATCTAAGAAGCTTGCCTGGAGTCAATCCTACTCAGTTAGATAGATAGATAGATAGATAGATAGATAGATATTCGATTATTTTCAAGTGAATACCATTACAAAATATTTTTGACATATTTAAAAAATATTTTATAGTGAAACTGACTTTAAAAACACGGTAAATATTTCGTAAAAGACCCGTTCGTAATCTAGGTGTGAAATAGTTTTTTTCCATAGTTTTCTTTTTTTTTTTTAGTGCATTCAACGGATCTCAACTCCAAAGAATTGGCTCCTATTTCTAACACGCCCTGGTACCACGTAACAGCTATTTGCAATAAAGGACCCGAAATACCTGTTACGTGGTAGCACGGCGTGCAAAAATTAGCAGAGAAACCTTGCCTTTTCTGGGGAAAAGAGTCGTTTACGAGTGATTTCGATGTCACATTCGTTGAAAGCATGCGAAATTACCTGGAAAAGGAAAAAAAAAACCCACCAAACAAAATCATCGTCATCATCATTTACCGTCCGCCTTCCATGCTGGTATGGGTGGGATGGTCTGACAGGAGTCGGCCAGGCAGAAATCTGCACTAGATGCCTGTGTCTGTTTTAGTAGAGTTTTTACGGCTAGATGCCCCTCCTAACAACAACCACCCAGCAGACGTCACATGTGCCATACGGTTAGCCATCGACATTTTCTTTCCAAGGGGTTTTAACCTCAATATTTACACGCTATTGATTATAGCTTTGCTTCGAGATCCGCGGTTCCAAAAAAGAATATATGTGCGAATGTATGTATATAAGCATGAATGAATATATGTATGTACGTATGTATGTATGTATGTATGTACATACGCATGTATACATGTATGCATGTATGTATGTATGTATGTATGTATGTATGTATGTATGTAAGTATGTACGTATGTACGTACGTATGTACGTACGACGTGTAAGCAATGTTGGAGGATGGAAATTTAAATGATAATGGAAATATTAGAGAAAAACGGAAAACAGAAAATTAAGCGCATAATGGTAAAAGAAAGGATGGCATAATACAAAAGAAAAAAGACATAAAGAATGTCGAAAACTGAAGAATACAGTGGGAAAACCAAAAAGGAAAAAGAAGGCAAGAAATGCTAGCGAAGTTGTTGGTGATGAATATAGATGTAGCTATGTATTGTGTGTGTAGATAGGGTTTTCGGAGAATGTAAAGTGAAGAAACGTTGGAAAAGTTTGAAGACATGGGTGAGGTGGAGATGTTTAGAAAATGGAGGAAGATATACAGGCATAGACGGGTGTGTGAGAAGGAGAGGGAGGGAGGAGGGAGAGAGAGGAAGAGGGAGAAAGAGAGGGAGAGAGAGAGGGACGGAAAGATTGTGTGAGAAAGTAATTCAAATGAGATTGAGCGAGTATGAGAACGGGAGAAAGATAACGAGAGATAAAGTGATAATGAAAGCGAAATATATATATATATATATGTATATATATAAATATATATATATATA
>NC_068982.1:45825989-45826691 GCF_001194135.2 Octopus bimaculoides | reverse complement strand
ATATATATATATATATATATATATATATATATATATATATAGATAGATAGATATACATATACATGTATATGCATACATATACATACTGTTTCTTTTTGTGCCAAACTAATGAAAGTTTTATTCCCTTTGTACATACATCAGTGAAGATTGTTAGACTATACGTGAGTGTGTAGGGGGGGTGTATGTATGTGTGTTTATACATATTCATATATGTACATATATGCATATGTATATGTATGTATATAATGATGCAGGGACGTGTGTGTATATATATATGTATGTATATTATATATATGTATAATATATACATATACATATGTATATCTATACATGTATCTACATAAGTGAGCCTCTGTGTGTGTGAGCGAGAGAGAGACGTGTGAGCTCGCACTGCTGTATATATGGATGTACACACACACACACACACACACACACACACACACACACACACACACACACACACACACACACACACACATACACACATACACACACAGATGCTTAGAAAATAACTCTGATTCCAATCACGTAATTATTCCGAAGCAAATAAAATATCAGCAACGAGGAAAGATACTTGTAGTCTTTGCAGTCTGTCCCATCTTGCTCGTAGCTGATCTATCACCACCGCCTCCGCCGCCACCGCCTCCGCCGCCACCGCCTCCGCCGCCGCCGTCGCCCTGCCATCACCACCAAAACCACCAC
>NC_068982.1:45824308-45825965 GCF_001194135.2 Octopus bimaculoides | reverse complement strand
CCACCACCACCACCACAGCAACATCAACAACAACAACAACAACAACTACAATCACTACCATAGGTCCATAATCTTTCTACCTTTTATCAACTAGTACGACGTCTAGAAGCTGTTTCTGCTATCACCAGCGTCGGCATTGCCGTCTCCAGCACCAACACCATCACACCTATCACTTATGATAGACACCACCACCATCAACACCACCACCACCACCACCACGGCAACGACCACACCAACCACCCCTCCAGCCGCAAGACCAGCAATACCGCAACCACCACCACAACCGCCGCCGCCGCCACCACTACCAGCTCCACCACCTGCAGTGGCTTATTTTTCCTTGGCTTCCTTTGCCAACCATTCCTTATCTCTTGTTTGCTCATCAATTCCTAATTCCATTCATTTATTTATTCACTCATTTCTTTTTAACTTTCTTCCTCTCTTTCTTCCGTTCCCCTTGCTTGCTCTCTTTTTCTCTTTCTTTCTTTCTTTCTTTCTTTCTCTCTCCCTTTCTTTCATTCTTTCTTTCTCTCTTTGTATGGTTTGACTTTTTTTTTTTCGTTTTGTTATCTTTTGCATTTTACTGCCATCTTCTTTTCCTCTCCTCTCTTATTCTTCATGTGCAAATATACATTTATACACCTTTGTATGTGTGTGTGAGAGAGAGAGAGAGAGAGTATGTTTGTGTGTGCATGTGTGTGTGTTTTACGCACACACACACACACACAGTAACAATGCCGGTTTTTTTGCCTATGGAGCTATATAAATATATGGAATATCTTTATTTTCTTATCTAAGCAGATTGAATATTTGCTATTACACTTTTTTGTCGATGCAATTTTTTGTCATGACAATGCTTTTGTTGTTTTTGCTGCTGCTGCTGCTGCTGCTGTTGTTGTTGTTGTTGTTGCTAGTGGTGTTGTTGATACTGTTGTCACAGTTAACGTGATACTCTTTTGCAGTGTTCCTTGTGCTGTGTTTTTGTTGTTTATCAGATTGATATTTTCCGTTCCTATCACCAACTCTATACAAGAAGAAAAAAGTGCAACAAGGATCTTGCAAGTCTGTCTCACAATGCAACCACCATCAGCATCAACCTACATCGTTTACTAACAGCACTTCGACAACACATGAAACCCTATACAGGCCAAGAAATAGATGAGAACATTCCGTTATATCACCACACGCTTAATGATCGTACCCCTACGTGGTTCTTCAAATACCTAGAAATAGCAACCGTATTTTCCTCACTTTACTCCACACCGTTCTAAGTAAAGAAATGAAATAGCTCATTAAGTAATATAGTATTAGTATTTTTTTGTTCATTTTTTTTTATTTTAGTCATTAAATTGCTGCAATGCTGGAGCACCACCTTGGAGAATTTTTAGTCGAATTAATCAACCCCAGTACTTTTTTTTTATTTTGTTAAACCTGGTACTTATTCTATCGTTCTCTAATGCCTAACCACCTAGTTACGGGAACATAAACACACCAATACCGGTTATCAAGCAGCGGTGGGGCGACAAACAGAGAGACAGACACACACACACACATATATACATATACATATATATATGTTTATATATACGTGTATATATATATATATATATATATATATGTATGTATGTATATATATATATATATATATATATATATATAT
>NC_068982.1:45822840-45824250 GCF_001194135.2 Octopus bimaculoides | reverse complement strand
TATATATATACATATATACATATATTTATACACACACACACACACACACGACAGGCTTCTTTCAGTTTTCGTCTGCCAAATCCACTTACAAGACTTTGGTCAGCTCGAGGCTACAGAAGATGTTTGCCTTAGGTGCCCCGTAGTGGGACTGAATCCAGAACCATGTACTCATATCTGGAGCATTATGTACTATAACTGAAAAGTTATAGTACAGTCTGCGGGCTGGGAAGAACAGGTTGGGTAACACTGAGAAACACTGGCGTAGACCCAACAAGTAAAAACAGACAAAAGAAATCTTGTATCTTTCTTCATCGTCAGGTCGTCAGCTGTCGAACGATGCCTTTGCAACTTCCTATGCTCATCATTGAACTTGCACTGAGGTGAAGTTGATTTCCCTCGTTTTTCTTTGCGTGTATAATTTATTCTTCAACGCGACCGCCTTGACTGTCAGATGAAGGCAAGTTCACCTGAGCACTCAGAATACAAAAAAGAAGGAACAAATACAGAAAGAAATCGTGTTCAATCCAACATTATAACGAATCCACTCATTCACATCCCTGGACTGTTGCATTGTTTTAAAAACTTCGGAAGAACGAGATTCAAGTTAACCTCTGTGTAATTTGAGCGTTGAACGTAAAGAAGAATGAACAAATGCCTTAAGGCATTTTGTCTGATGCCTAACTATTCTACCAGTGTGCAACCTCATTGGAATCGCACATAGAATTAAAAGATTGCTGAGTCAACTTCTGCTCAATCAGTGCTTATATGTTGAGTGTGAGAGGAGTGTAAACAACTGCAAACGCTATTTTTAATTCTCATTTATTAGTGCTAAGTGTAACACCAACGGTACTTGACTTTTGTATCGTTTCTTTCTCGTTTCAAATTTGCCTTGTATTTTCTTGTAGTTACTATCTTAAAACCGGAACGGTTATGACGTTATGTTGATGCAATACGTTCAGATCATACGAATGTCATTATATCGAACAAGACATGTAAAACTGCTTGCTCCATTTTACTTGAGTGAACAAAAAAAAAAAAATCTTTATTCAAAATTCACAGTTGAATAAATAGCTATAGGAATGCCATCATTGCTACAAAAACAAATAAGCCGGTCTAGCTATACAGATAGCAAATACAACGACAAAAAAAAAAGAAAGAAAAAAAGAATAGAAATCATAACAGTATCAACGGTTCTAACAAAACTAATTTTATTTCCTTCTTTATAGAATTTTTCGATGCTTTTACGCATTGATTACTTCGCCTAAGTTGTCGTTTCTATCCGCTGTTTTTCCTAAAGCGGAAAAACACAACAATCATAGATACCTACACGCATACATGAATACGTAAATACATGTATTCATAGGAATGCATGTCTGTATATACGTTTGTGTATATATATATATATATATA
>NC_068982.1:45820767-45821397 GCF_001194135.2 Octopus bimaculoides | reverse complement strand
ATATATATATATATATATATATATATATATATATATATATATATATATATATATATACATACATATATATGCACACACACATATACATATACACACATATATGCACACACACACACACATATATATATACACACACACACTAGCAGATATACATTTTAATATCAGCAAGAATCTTTTTTATGAATTCCAGTCAAATATTCAGTGTGAAATGAAAAGCAGAAGATTTAGACTAACGATAATCGATTTGACCCTTCATTTCTGGAACCAAATCTTGCTCTGTAGCAAAGAAATTCATTTAACGTATGACGTTACCTTGTGGTTATCAATTAGATGATTGTTAGTTGAGGGTGAACGAAGAAGATATAAAATATATCTCATTTTTACGTCTAGCGAGGTCGGTGAGCTGGCAGAGTCGTTAGCAAGCTGGGCAAAATACTTAGCGGCATTTCGTCCGTCTTTACGTTCTGAGTTCAAATTCCGCCGACCTCGACTTTGCCTTTTCATCGCTTTTATAGTCTATAAATCAAGTACCAGTGAAACACTGGGTGTTGATGTAATCGACTAATCTCCGCCTCCACAAAATTTCAGGCCTCGTGCCTTTAGTAAAAAGGAATTTTATAACTCGTAAAA
>NC_068982.1:45818506-45820757 GCF_001194135.2 Octopus bimaculoides | reverse complement strand
TCTCCGCCTCCACAAAATTTCAGGCCTCGTGCCTTTAGTAAAAAGGAATTTTATAACTCGTAAAAAAAAATAAGTCGGGTGCCGAGCTGGCAGGAAATCTAATTGCACCAAGCAAACGCTTAGTGGAATTTCGTCCGTCCTTACATTCTGTGTTCAAATTCCACCGAGGTTGACTTTGTCTTTTATCCTTTTGGAGTCAATGTGTTCGAATTAACTTCTTCCCCGAAAGTACTGATCTTGTGCCAACATTTCAAACCATTCTTGCATCTTTTATTCTTTTACTTGTTTCAGTCATTTGACTGCGGCCATGCTAGAACACCGCCTTGAATGGTTTTATTTTAGTTGAACAATTGACCTCGGGACTTATTTTTTAAGCTTAATACTTATTCTACCGAATCTTTTGCCGAACCGCTATGCTGCGAGGACATAAACACCACAACACCGGTCATAAAGCAGTATTGGGAGGACAAACACAGACACAAAGACGCACACATAGATACACACATATATACGATGGGCTTCTTTCAGTTTCCGCCTACCAAATCCGCTCAGAAGTCTTTGGTCGGTCCGAACCTTTAGTAGAACCATGTGGTTGGGAAGCAAGTTTCTTACCACACAGCCATGCATTTAGTGATTTCCAAGAATTCCACAAGATTTTAAAGCGGCTGACCTCGGTAAGGCTGATGTTCATTTTGAATACTTACAGGTCAGCCATTAAAGAGGAAGTATCGGCACAGTTACGGTATCTCTAATGATATGTTTGTTCATATTTGTTGTTGCTGTTGTCTTTATTGCTGTACCTATTAGATTAACGCCTGACCAAACCTATTACAGACAATACAGTGATGTGATCTTTTCATTTACAGGCATTGCGCAGCTACATCTACTTTATCTGATGTGTTACTCCTTTCCTAAAACGTCAAGGAATATTTTGAAGGAGATGATCGGCTGCTATTTTTAATATCTGTAGTGACCGTGTAGGTGTTCATTTCGTTAGCTAATATCTAACTCAATCCCTGTATCAACTTGGTCAGTGGTTCCCATAATGGAAATATCCAGGGTACAGTGGAAAGATCCAAAGGGCGTTGAAGAGAAGTGGACGATAATGGGGCCGCCCAAAGGGGGCAATGGATGTAAAAACAAAACAATGGGTTAACTAGGTTAAGTTTTATTTGTGAAATACTGTTGTCTTGAATTTACTGCAGAAAGTGGTCTATGTTCGTGGGGATGAGTAGGAGTGGAGGCGCTAGGAATGTGGCCTGGGTGTCAAAGTGTAGGAGGCAGGCTGAAAATGTTTGGGAACAGTCGAAGCAGACTATGTGATGTTGTTATACATCTCTGGTCACAATGCAATTCTTCGCATTATTTTAAGATTCGAACGATGCCACTCCACTGTCATTCCAGCGAGCAGGCCAACATTTCTTTTGAACGGAACGCAAGTTCGTCGTAGAATTTACCCACCTACTGATGAGTAGGCTACAACAACGTGAAATGATTTTTCTCAGCAACAAACGCAATGCCAGCCTGTCTGGGAATTCGAAGCCACGATTTTGCGATCGTGAGTGCAACGCGCTCACTTCTCAGCCACGCGCATTCGCAGCTAATATATATACTGGCTGTTATTTTGGGAATGGATTTCTTTTGTGCAGTGTGTATTTATTCTCTAGAATCGAGACTGGATACTATATTGTCTACAGAATAAAGAATAGAGCAATCAAAACATAACGACGATAACAGAAGAAAAGGTTAATAGTCAGATCAGTCTTCATCTGTCTTGCAATAACTCATCTCAGAAATATAGAAATAGAGTTTGAAGGGGATGGTTCACGTCCATCTTTTATATGTAAGTGTTCGTATTAATAAACATACAAACACACATACACACGTGTGGAGTTACACATACACGTCTTTATGTGAGTGTGTATGCGAGTATAGAGTTATATAAGTGTGTTTACGTGTGTGTATATGTATATATATATTTATATATGTGTATACATATATACATATATTTAATTGAGTATTTACATACAGATATATGTGTATGTGTGTATTTCGTGTGAGTGTGTGTGTGTGTGTGTATATACCTATACATGTACACACGCGCGCACACACATATACATATTATATATATACGAATATATTGATATTGCTTTATTTGGACACGGGTATGTATGTCTGCACACATACACACACACACACACACACACACACACATAAATGTATGAATGTATGTATATATATATATATATAT
>NC_068982.1:45808347-45818131 GCF_001194135.2 Octopus bimaculoides | reverse complement strand
GTGTGTGTGTGTGTGTGTGTGTGTGTGTGCATGCGGGCTTGTATATAATATTTTATATCATTGAATTTAAATTTAATCATACCATTTTACGAAGAAAAGCTAGCATTAAAGACACACACACACACCCATATATATATATATATGTATATATATACTAATGATAGAAGAAATTAGTAAAAACCTGAAGAAATATTATTTATTACCTATATTCTTTTAACGCTATAGTTCCTGGAGTTTCATTTCAAATTTACGTGTTTGGGTGTGTAATGAGATGTCAACTGTTTGTTGAAAAATATCAGGAATTTAATATTCTTAATAAATATGTTTACTGAAATCTGGGGTTTGAACTATGAATAAGTTAACTTGTTTGACTACCTGTTGTTTTGATTTTGTTTGTATGTGCGTGTGTGTGTATGCGTTTATGTATGTATGTATGTATGTATGTACGTATGTATATATGTATGTATGTGTTTATGTATGTATGTTTGTATGTATGTATGTTTGTATGTATGTATGTACGTATGTGTGAATGTATGTATGCATGTGTACATGCGTATATGTTTGTAGCAAATGTTTTTACGAAGAATGCGCAAGGAAACTGAACCCAAGAACTCCTACTTGCGAAGAACTCTTCAAACTTCTTAGCCCAATATGTGTGCGTGTAGAGGGAGAGACATCGCTCGATAATTATTTTATTCACTTCCTTTAGTATGCTAACGATTTTCTTCCTCATCCGCTCTAACTGCATATACAGATACTTACATTACTACTACTTCTGTGAAACCATAATACTTCACACATTCATTTACTTCCAATATCGGTAACTTATGCTCCAGGCATCTGTTATTCTAATTTACGAAGGCTTTCCAAGGATATTTTAATGAATAAGATAGATAATTTAGTACATTTGTATAGTATCGCAAAACAAATATTATTTCTTTGAAATTGGGAAGTTATTTATTTTATGTGAGTTAAATCAATGGATTTCTTAAGACAAGATATGGGTGTCTATACGTCAGTCATAAGATTTTACAAAATGAAGTTTTAAACCTCAGAAATACATATTTTGTAATAAATAAATTAATTAAAAAGTCAAAAATTAAATTGTTATCCTTATATTTTTATGCATTTATTCTGTCTGCTCCATTGCCTATATATGTATGTGTGTGTATACATTCACACACGCATATACTCAACACACACACACACACACACACACACACACATATATATATATAAATGTCGAACGATGAAAATGAGTGCTCAACACCGCATTGACGAATATAATTTCTTTATTTGTAAATTAAGGCTACCATTCGTTTCATGTTAAGTAAAGTAGGAAAATATCCAAGTGTCTTAATTTTTCAAGGCGATCACATGGAGAAAGGTGGTGGCCTCCATTTTGGAAAACACATACGTTTGTGTGTGTGTGTGTGTGTGTGTGTGTGTGTGTGTGTGTTTATGTGCGTGTATGTACGCGTGTGTGTGTATACATACATAGAAAGAGAGAGAGAGACCACACTTATGGTCTCGTTCGAATTGCAGTAACAACTTTTCTTCTTTTTCTGCTATCTATATTTATATCTGTGTAGATGCATGTACTTGTATAGAGAAACAGATAATCATATACATACAAATATGTATGTACAGATACACACATATATATAATATAATATAATATTATATTATATCATATCATATATATGAATGAAGCACAAATGAGCTATGAGAAGTAGATTTGCAAGTGCTGAGTATTTCAACAGCTATGACGCATAAGTTTATATTACAAGAAAAAAAAATTTTCTGATTTGATGAAATTATCCCTGCTTCGAGAGAAGGTTGATAAATTGTATATTTTGGGTAATAAACGAAACAAAAATAATGTAAGAGAACTAATCAGACTTGTCGTCCTGGTGTATAAGTCAACCTAACCTTCTGGGCTGTGAATTTTGGCCTGAAAAATTTGACTTGCATGCCGGAAAATATAGTATTCCTGAGTAATAAATGAAATAGAAATAATATAGCAAAATTAATGAAAGTAGCCAGTGGCGTATATTTGAACAAAGACGGATAATGATATATATATATATATATATATATAAGGACATATATAATAACATACCAGATGAATACTTGATTTATTGAAATATATATGTAAGGGTTATGTATACATGCGTTGTTACGTGCAAACATGCAAACACATACAGAGAATCCAATAGACTGCAATAGTCGCACGTGGAAAGACTTAAGAATATACAGAAGAATGACAAGTATAAATAGTAAAAGCCATAGTTGAAATAAATAAATAAATATAATTGCCGCAGGAAAAAAGAGAGATTTGAATGTTTCTGTTATAAACCCTTACCACACTAAAGGAAAGGGAAAATAATTTTCTGTACTGTTATCCGGGAGTAAATATAATAGTAAAGATTTATCGATTACTATATCTGTCGTATGAACTCTAAATGTCTGTATTGATTTCCAAATGGTTGTTGGCGCACTAGAAACATTCATCAGAGAAAACACCCTATGTCGTCGTTTCACCTGCTAGAAATAGTAACTAAATCTTTTTTTATCGAATCACAGCTTACCGTCTTTAACATTAAACATTAAAAAAAAAATGGACACGTTCAAATAATGTAGTCTTGGTTTCTTGGTAAATAAGAACGAGATGGCATGCGCACAGCTGGAATGACTTTAATCATTACTCTGCTTAGTCACGGCTTACTTGAGGTTAGATAACATCATCAGCATCATCAATGCTGTCGTCATCACCACCATCTTCATCATCATCATCATCATCATCGTTGCCATCATCGTCATCGTCATCAGAAACAACAGTAACAATAGAAGCAAGAAAAATATTTAAGTCTTTTTCACAGACGAAAATTGAGAATATCTTTTGGATGTTTGTCATTTGCTTTAACCCTTTCACTATGATCGACGCTGCTTTCAAATGCAATGGTTGTTTGTGTGCGCGCGCGCGTGTGTGTTTGTGTGTGCGCGTGCGTGTGTGTTTGTGTGTGCGCGTGCGTGTGTGCATGTGCGTGGATGTGTGTGGGTGTGCACATGTGTGAGACGATTACATGCTGTGCTCGCGCTTGTGTGTGATATCAGTATTAATATATTGTGTTACAGTTATATAAATATAATATTCATGAGGCCCTAATGTACTCCAACAGGCGAGTCACTTCACCTACTTTTGAAGCTGCCCCTTTGGGCAAGAATTTCTACTGAACCACGTATTATGCGTCGGCATTGATCATCAGTCGATTGAAATAAACCCCAACACATTACTGGGGCTTTATTTTCATTGACCACGTAAGGATGTTAAGTTGACATCGATAGAATTTGAACTTAGTAAATATCCAGAACACAACCGCAACATATTTTATCTGACGCCCTACCGATTCTACTTGTCGAACACCTTTTGCAGGAATAAATATTGGGTGGCCCAAAAGTCACAAGAGTGTTAATAATTCATTTTTGTTGTTTTAAATTTACAATAATATAGGTGCAGGAGTGACTGTGTGGTAAGTAGCTTGCTTACCAACCACATGGTTCTGAGTTCAGTGTCTTCTACTATAGCCTCGGGCCGACCAAAGCCTTGTGAGTGGATTTGGTAGACGGAACCTGAAAAAAACCCGTCGTGTATATATATATATATATATATATATATATATATACTTGTGTGTCTGTGTTTGTCCCCCCACCATCATCGCCTGACAACTGATGTTGGTGTGTTTACGTCCCCGTAACATAGCCGTTCGTTAAAAGACCCCCAAAGAATAAGTCCTGGGGTCGATTTGTTTGACTAAAGGTGGTGCTCTAGCATGGCCGCAGTCAAATGACTGAAGCAAATAAAAGAAAGAAAGAAAGAAAGAAAGAAAAGAAATAGCACCTCATATAGTATGGAAAACAGACCTACACCAACTATTTTGCCTATATATCTGTGCACACCTTTGAATGCTGTGTATGCCAGAAGGTTTGCAAATCCAACGGGAGTCTCAAGAGACATCTTAAGAGCCACAAAGAGTAGAACTTATCTGTAGCACTTGGTGGTCCAAATCAGAAGTGCAATCTATGTGGGTGTCTTTTCAGAACATTGTCTGGATTAAAAAGCCACATCAGATACCATGATGGTGGTCAAACTCTGTATAAGGAGTACACAACCATCATTCATCCATCCATACATACATACATACATACATACATACATACATACATACATACATACATACATACATACATACATACATATATATATATAAATGTACATTAGGAGTGAAGAGTCGCATTTTGTAAATTACAAATCAAAAAATGTAATTGAAGCAAATTTATTAAACTTTTTAGATCTCTCTGTGACTTTTGGGCTGCTCTGTAGTACGTTAAGTGAGCAATTTGCTTATGCTCCATCACTTTCGGTATTCAAATGTTACTTGTACTGATATTGTCTCTGAATTCTCTCGGAAAAAAAGAAAAACAACAGTAAAAAACAAAGTAGTGTAAACATGATTTTAAAAAAATAGAAGCACTTTTGTCCGTTGTCAGGGTTTTCCTTTAGCTCGCGGTCATTCATGGTCGAGTTGTCTTCTAGCTAAAGCCACTTCACTCATGACATTCCCATGGTTTCTGGGGACATAGTCTATCAAAAAGTACATTATCCCGTGTGTCACTTCATTCCTTGTCGTTCCTGTTGTTTAGTTCTTGGTCAGCCTCGATCTAATGAACCTATGCACAAACATACTAAAGCTGTGACTTACCCGTCTTTTCTTTTTTTGTACGTCATCGACTACACCGACTAATATGTGGTTTTTATTAAGATTTCTATTCAGTACAGCAGACATATAATGCCTTAGCCTTGACCCAAATGATCTAAAACAGAAATCAATGTCGACGTGTAGATTAATTTCTTTTTAATGAAGTGCAACACGTTACCCGACGAGGTAATACGTTTTTTCTTGTTTTTTTTTGTTTTGTTATCCTTTTGTGCTGTTACATCATTCTCATTCCATGTCATAAATATTTTTGATTTTTTTGTAGCTCAATCCTCTTGAGTAGATTTAACAATTACAAATAGTTTATTACTTTCAAAAACTCATTTCTTCCAAACCATACCCGTTTACCGGTCTTCTTTGCCGAACCGCTAAGTTATAGGGACGTAAACAGACCGACATCGGTTTTCAAGCGGTGGTTGGACAAACATAAAGACACACACACACACACACGTACACCCACGTAATAAAGTGTCCCCTGATGATCCAGTCTAGCTGAGCATCTGAATGTACATGGAACAGCTATTGCAGGGCTTGAAACAACCTTAATGGTGAAACACACATAGGAACCATAATATAAACTTGTGTTTATCCTTATTATATATACATTTGCTCTGTAGTTTATAACTAGCAATGTTACTTACTATAGAAGTTACTTAGCAACTATACAGAAAGCAGACTGGATTATGAAAAATCTATGTGGAGCACAAAACATAATAGCAGCAGTCATTCATTTACTTGTACACACAATTCCTACTTATGTATGTATGTATGTATGTATGTATTTATGTATGTACAGAGATACATACATACATACATACATGCCATCCGCAAAAATGGCTGTCCTGAAACAAACTTAGAAAATCCCTCTGCTGTGGAATACATTCATAAACACCAACTCAAGGAATACTGGTGGAATATTCCCATCAAAATTTCTGTCAAATGTAAACATGACAGGCCGGATATTGTTGTTTGGGACTGAGGGGCAAAGATATGTACCATCATAGAGGTCAGCTGCGCTGCAGATATAAATATCTCTTGGAAAATCAAAGAAAAAGAGGATATCTATGTCTATGGACAACTGCTTTGAAACCTCCAGCTTCTATATCCAGACTACGAATTCATATTCATACCAATAATAATTGGAGCACTAGGTTTTGTTAGTAAATGCTTAAAGGAGAATCTAGATAAACTGAGATTTTCAGAAAGAGAAATCGACCAGCTAATTCGTACATTACAAGTGCAATCTGTGAGTGAAACAGTAAAAATATGCAAGACTTTTCTCAAGTTCCAAATGTGAATTTGTCTGTGTTAACTACATCTCAAAGATGGAGCCTTGTATCTTTGTTGGAAACCGGCTCCCTCCTCGGTGGAAGATTTACAGTAATTAAAAAATAGAGGAGACATACATATACGACAAGGTTCCACCTTCTTTCCGTCGACGAAATTCACTTAAAACCGCGGCGGGATTTGAACTCAGAACGTTAAGATGGACGAAATGCCACAAAGTATTGTGTTCAGCATGCTAATGATTCTGCCAGCTCACCACCATAATAATAATCCTTTCTACTATAGGCACGAGATCTGAAATTTTGGAGCAGGGGCGGCATAGTCAATTTCATGCCCCCCGCCCGCCAATGGGTAACTCATCCTTATTTTATCGACCTCGAAAGGACGAAGGATAAAAATCAACCTGGATGGAATTTGAACCCAGATCGTAAAGGCGGACAAAATGCTACAAAGTATTTTTGTCCGGAGTACTAACGATTCTGCCAGCCCGCCGCCTTAATAACGACAACAACAACAACAATAATAATAGTGATTTCAAATTTTTGCTATAAGGGCAGCTTGTTGGAGGAGATTACATCGACCCCAGTGCGTAACTGGTGCTTATTTAATTGACCCCGAAAGGATGAAATACAAAGTCGACCTCGGTGGAATTTGAACTCAGAACGTAGCGGCAGACGAAACACTGCTAAGCATTTCGCCTGGCGAGCTAATGATTCTGCCATCTTGCCGTCTTAACAACAACAACAACAACAACAACAACAACAACAACAACAACAACAACAACAACAACAACAACAATAATAATAATAATAATAATAATAATAATAATAATAATAATAATAATAATAACAATAATAATAAAAAATGATGATAATGATGATAATAATGATAATACAGTTAAGAAATCCGTTATCCGAAATTTCAAGTACAGAACGTGACATGGATATCGGATTTGGGAATATGTATATATTTGCATCTACAAAATACGATAGCTTAGGGATGGGACCCAATTGTAAAGACAATATCCGTTTGCATTTTATTGTTTATCATTTTTACATATACATGGTATGTAGTTTATATAAATTTTTGATAGCATTTTGAGCATAATACCATCTGAAAGTTTAGATAACAGTCTCTACCTACGATGCCATATCCTAATTAAAAGGTTACAGTACACGCACGCCATTTGTATATTATTTTTTACTATACATGTATCAGGTTTTATGTCAGGTGTATTTTATTATATATTTATAATATTATATATTATATATTTTATTATTAAATTAATGTACAGGTAATGATTCTAGTCATGTCACACTTATAAGAAGAAGTGAAATAAAGAACTCACGTAAAAATAACGTTTTGTGCTGACAGTGCAAAAACACGTTGAAACAAAACATGATAAAGACTGCCTATAAACTTGAAGATAAATGCAGCCCCAGACATTATAACTACGTCAGATTTGAGAAGCTTGAGAGAGAGAGAGAGAGAGAGAGAGAGCATCGTCATCGATGACACTGTGAGATGGAAAGTTTGACAAGTTGTCAGTGTCCGCCTACGAAGTCATGTTTTGATTAAAAGGTTACAGTACATATTTTTATAAAAGAACAAAATGTGAAATTTAATTATAGGTAGTTGCAATGGAAACTGAAAATGTCAGCATTTTATTTGTGACGCAATAATAATGCTTGTGTCGTTCAAAAACTTTCAGATTTTGGATAAAGGATTTTCAGTTGTAATAATATTGGCATAAGGACTTAAATTTCGTGGGGAAGGGTAGCTACTCGATTACATCGACTCTAGTGCTCGACTAATACTCATTTATCGACCCTGAAAAGTATGAATTTGAACTCAGAGCGTAAAGACGGACGAAATGCAGCTATACATTTTGCCCAACGTGCTAACGATTCTTCCGGCTCGCCAATAACATACATACATACATACATACATACATACATACATACATACACACATACATACATACATACATACATACACACACACACATACATCTCTGATGGTCCACGAAAGGATAAAAGATAAAGTTGACCTCAGCGGGAACTGAACTCAGAGCCGATTCTATACAACACTACTGAATCGTCCGCCTTAATGTGCTAAAAACAAGATCAAAGTATTAAATATTTTTTATTTCAATTTTTATGCTGAATTTTTTTCAGAATCTTAAACATCTGATATCCAATGGAAGCACATGGTTTCGTTTTAAAGGAGCAATCTACTCAATCATCGTTATTATACCCTCCTACTTGCCTTGTAGTGTTTAATTAATAGAGTTATAGTTTAATCAATAGAGTAGTAATGTTTAATTAATAGAGAACTGTATCTTGAGTAAGGTTGTAGAATATGAAGATAGACAGAAATAAGGGTACGATTTTCAGGCTTCTAGATGATTGGCATGAACAAGCAATATTGAGATGAACAAAAACCGAAAACAGTGAAAGACTTCGGATCTGAAGACTTTCAAAGGACACTAGGAAAACAGTAAAAGATACGCAACCAATCTAAAACATTGAAGATCTGCTACCTAAACCAAAACCTGTGTGGGATGGGCTTGACTGACTTACTCCAAACATATATTGGTTTCTGACACAATGCCAGCAAGTTCGGAGGTGGGGTAAGGTCGATTATATCAACGCCAGCGCTCAACTGGAATTTATTTTATCGACCCCGAAAGATGAAAGGCAATGTCAACCTCGGTGGAATTTGAACTCGGAACGTAAAAACAAACGAAATACTCTAAATATATATTTTCCACATGAGATATGTTACTAAAATTAGAGTTACGTTGATCCGCTCTCTATTTAAAAAAGGAACTATACCCTGAGTGATATAGGCTAACAATTTGGAGGTCATATCCCCAAACATTGTCGATGACTAAACGGGTAACACAACTTTGCAATCTCAATCTGGTACGTGGAGGGTGGATAGTCATCCTGAGGGCTCCATTAAGGTTTGGGTTCTAGCACTGCTGAACTCTTGACAACCCTTGATAACCTTCGGTAACCCTTGGTAACACTTCGTGATCCTTGGTAACCCTTGGATCCGGTTTTCCTTCCCAGATGTAGTTTTCTCTCTCCTATTTATCAAGGGACTTCTCTCGTTGGAGCCCTGAGCGAGACCAGCCTCTTGATAAGTAGGAGAGCTATCCAGGGTGACTTTAATTAATGCTGAAGACAACTCAGACGTTACGTTATCCTGAAATATATTTTTCAATTAAGATACATGACCAACAAAAGAAGAAATTGGCTACTGATCTGTCTTTGGGATTGCATGTAGCCCATCAAATGTCCGACTGAAGATATTTTAGAGCTACTGTCAGTAAGCAAGCTATATTGTAAAAGTAAAAAGTAGAAATATTTTCGCAAACTAAAATTATTTTGAAAGCCATACAATATCGATTAGCCAACATTATATTTCCAATAATATGCTTCTTAATTTACTAAAAAGAATCTTATGATAACAATGACTCAATATTATTCTTAAGTTTCAAGCACACACACACACACACACAAACACACACACATACACTTATGAATATGTACGTCTATACATATAACATATGTGTGTATGCATATAGATATATATAAACACATACATATGTATATGTATATACAGACATAAATGCACACGCACAGACACAGCCACCCCACGCAGACAAATATATATATATATATATATATATATATATATATATATATATA
>NC_068982.1:45806628-45807439 GCF_001194135.2 Octopus bimaculoides | reverse complement strand
TATATATATATATATATATATATATATATATATATATATATATGCATATATACATCTATTGTATGTTTGTTTTCGAAGATGCACAGATTTACATCAGTGAAATTTAGAAATGATTTTCGATTTAACCAGAATATTATGTCACATCAAGATTCTTCGAAGATTGTTTTGGGTTGTTTTTCTAATGGTTCTCATGAAGATTTATGTGTGATTAATGAACTGATTATTATGATAGACAAAGATTATGGATTTCTATAACATCAAGACTTTTTGGCCTCATCTCAAATAGGAAATGCTGTCAATAATCAATTATAGTCTAGGTGGATGAGTTATTATTTCAGATTTTATGTCTATTATATTTTGAAATAATAACTACTATCAAATAACCTTAACATAGAAAGAAAGAACATAAAAATAAACAAGACAAACATGGTAATATAGGCATGGCTGTGAAGGTTAAGTAATTGGTTTTAAGTTCGATCCCTTAGTTCGGTCCTTCAGTTCGATCCCTCAGTGCGACACCTTGTCTTTTGCCATAGCTTCTTTCTTGCCAATATCTTGTGAGTGAAAATTTGTTGGAATCTCCTGTCGTAGACGACCTATGAGGGTTCCGCAATGTCTTGCGAACAACTTCAATTATATGCTTCTGGAAAGTTACACAGATTTTTACAGTTCCAGTGATGGGTTGGATCTGTAGTCTTCGAATCAGCTTTCTCCTTTCTGATTTTGAGAAGCCTGATTTCTTAAGATTGGTATATATATATATATATATATATATATATATGTATGTATGTATGTATGTATGTATGTATGT
>NC_068982.1:45804806-45806552 GCF_001194135.2 Octopus bimaculoides | reverse complement strand
TGTGTGTGTGTGTGTGTGTGTGTGTGTGTGTGTGTGTGTGTGTATGTATGTATGTATGTATGTATGTATGTATGTATGTGTGTGTGTGTGTGTGTGTGTATTTGTCATCGTGCCTGTGTTTGTCCTCACATCACCGTTTGACAACCGGTTCGGCAAAAAAATACCGATATTAGGTATTAGGTTTTTAAAATGTCTTAGGATCTTTGTTTGATTAAAACCCTTCAAAGTGGTGCTCCAGCATGGCCGCAGCCAAATGAGTGAAATAAGTAAAAAAAAAAAGTTGAAAGTGGTATCCATGGACCTATATTAAAATAATAAAGTGAAAGCGAAACTATGTTTTCGGAAAGTTCAGAAGAAAATACTCCTAGAAGACAGCGTGGGAACGTCTATGTGATTTTTGACCTGCTCCTGTTTCATGCTAGGACTCACTTTGGATTCTATCATCCTTTTTGAGAAACGACATGTGTTTGTTATTGTTGATCAGCTTTAGGCGAAATTTAATTTTGGTAAAACGATTTTTAACCCCATGATTAAAAGTAACCCAGCCATAATCAACACGCTTATTTGTTATCAGTGAATGTAACAACACTATCCAAGGCATCTTCTATTTCTCAGGCGGTGAACTTGATTTCAGGTAAATTTGGCAGCTATTTCTAGAAGTTTGAGTTACCACATAATGGATCTTCTCCTTGGCTTATGTTAAATGGTGTCTTTATAAATAGACTATGACTGGCGGAAGAAACATTTTAGTCATAATAAATACAACATATGGACTCTAAACTTAATTCCCAATTCCTATAATATATGATTTGAGGTAAAATTGGCAGCTATTTCTAGAAGTTTGAGTTACCGCAAAGTGGTTTTTCTCCTTCACACACGCTGAATGTAGTGTTTATAAATTTACTATGCCTGGAGGAGGGAACATTTTAGTCACAATAAATTCAACATATACACCCAAAACATAATTCCCAATTCCTATGATACTTGGTTTGAGATAAATTAGGCTGATATTTCTAGAAGTTTGAATTACCGCATAGTGAATCCTCTCTTTGACACACTTTAAAAGCTGTGCTTATAAATATACTATGCTGAGGGAGGAAATATTTTGGTCGCAATAAATACAGCATATCGACTCTAAACTTAATTCCCAGTTCCTATGATATTTGATTTGAGGTAAATCTGGCAGCTATTTCTTGAAGTTACCGCATACTGAATTCTCTCCTTGGCAAATGTTGAATGCTGTATTATAAATATACTATGCCTGGAGGACGAGACGTTTTAGTCGCAATAAATACAACATATGGACTTTAATCTTCATCCCCAGTTTGTATGATACTTAATTTGAGGTAAATTTGGCAGCTATTTCTAGAAGTTTGAGTTACCACATAGTGGGTTCTCTCCTCGCCATATGTTGAATGTTGTTTCTCAAATATACTATGCCTGGAGGAGGAAACGTTTTACTCTCAATAAATACAACATATAGACTCAAAACATAACTTCCGGTTCCAACGATACTTGATTTGAGGTAAATTTGGCTGATATTTCTAGAAGTTTGAGTTACCGCATCCTGAATCCTCTCCCTGACACACTAAAAGCTGTGTTTGCGCAGCGTGGCTGTGTGGTAAGAAGCTTGCTTCCCAATAACATGGTTCAGGTTTCAGTCCCACTGCGTGGCACCTTGGGCAAAGCGTTGTGAGTGGATTTGCTAGAACAGAAGCTGAAAGAAGCCCGCCGTATATATGTGCG
>NC_068982.1:45803697-45804755 GCF_001194135.2 Octopus bimaculoides | reverse complement strand
TTAAGCTGTGCTTATAAATATACTATGCTGAGGGAGGAAATATTTTGGTCGCAATAAATACAACATATAGACTCTAACCTTAATTCCCAGTTCCTATAACATTTGATTTGAGGTAAATTTGGTAGTTATTTCTAGAAGTGTAAGCTACCATATATTGAATCCTCTTCTTGGCTTATGATTAATGTTGTGTTTCCTGAAGGAGGAAACATTTTAGTCGCAATAAATACAAAACATAATTCCCAGTTTCTACGATACTCGATTTGAAGTAAATTTAACAGCTATTTCTAGAAGTCTGAGTTACCGCATAGTGGATCTTCTCCTTAGCTTAAGTTGAATGCCGTGTTTATAAATATACAATGCCAGAAGGGAGAAACGCTTTAGTCGCGGCTGGAGTAGCTTTCATTATGGTTCTGTTGACTAAAAGATTTCCTGGAACTAAACAATAACACTAACTACAGCGCATACACAGACTCTAAACTTAATTCCCAATTCCTATACTGTCTTCAATAATGTGTTCTTGTTGCAGTGAAGCTAAGCTTTTACTTTTCGAATTAGTTGATTTCCACGGTTGATTAGAACAAAATATCTTTTGCCAAACTCAAGTGATTCTCTTTCTTTTGATGTACGTTTAAACAAAGGGATGTTAATGTTCTGACATTTAGTAACTTGCTGAGGATAAAAGATTACTACTGTCTTTGATTTGAATGTAAAATATCAGTTTCGCCATCACTACCAGCGTTAGAGCCCTTACAAAAGGCCATAGCAGTTGTCTTTTTCATTTGAGTAGGCCATAAACGATCCTAAGCCCTAGGTTTGCTTTCATGGAGCAGCCCTATAATGAAAGACGCTTTCTTGGCGTCCATCTTGTCTTTTTTTTATACATAGTATATCTACGATATGCCAATACATATATATGTGTATCTGTGTATGTGTATCTGTATGAATGTGCATATACATATATATATATACATGTGTGTGTGTGTGTGTCTGCGAATGTGTATCTGTATGAATGTGCATATACATATATATATATACATGTGTGTGTGTGTGTGTCTGCG
>NC_068982.1:45801271-45803413 GCF_001194135.2 Octopus bimaculoides | reverse complement strand
TATATATATATATATATATATATATATATATGGGAGAATATACAAAAAATAACAACAGACGAGGACAGGTGGTGTAAATAACAAAAGTATATATTAGTATGACGCTCGGGAATACGGAAAGTCTCTCTCTCATATATGTATGTATGTATGTATGTATGTATATAAGTATGTATGCATGTATGAATGTGTGTGTGCTTATGTGTGTGAGTGTATTTAAACAGACATTCATATGCACACATATATACACACAAACATATGTTAGATAAATGACTTCTTCATGGGTATTTTTGTTAACATCGTGAAGAATTCATCTTCGAATATATATTAGGACAAATTTTTTTTAAATGGTACAATATGGCATATTTGAAGAGAATGAATATTATGTCTTGTAATGGTCCTTCAATATACATGAGAATCACAAGTCTGAATAAATCGTTTTCAGTGAGAAGAGAAGCAGATGCTCTACTATAATTATATATACTGAGTTTACGTTCTGAGTTCAAATTCCGCCGAGGCCGACTTTGCCTTTCATCCTTTTGGTCGATAAATTAAATACCAGTTGCCTACTGGAGTCGATCTAATCGACTGACTCCCTCCCCCAAAATTTCGGGCCTTGTGCCTAAAGTAGAAAAGAATTATATATACTGAGGGCACGTGGCAAAGTGGTTAGGCTGTTGCACTCACAATCTCGAGATCGTTGGTTCCATTCTGGGAGCGGGTGGTGCGTTGTATTTTTGATCACTTTGGCACCTGTTATGTGGTACACTGTGTACCTGTACAGGAAACTCCGATTTGATGGAGGGAATAATCTCATGTGCAACACAAATATTTGATCACAGTTATCAAATCATCTATGCAGGTCGAATAGCAAGAATTTGCCGACTTTGAGCGACCAGCATCAATTTTATACTATACTAGATAAATTTCCTATACATATTTAATTAAGGTTCTTTAGATTTTGAGTTAAAATCTAGACAGTGTATTCTGTAATTATATCTCTTTGAGATGAGGAATTTATACTATGTACACTATAGCCTATTTTCAAGGTCGATAAAATAAGTACCAGTTGAACAATGGGTTGATTTAATCAACTTAACCTCTCCTCGAAACTGTTGGCTTTGTGCTAAAATTTGAGACCAATATTTGTTCAATCTTTACATGTGTTTCGCATAACTTATCTTACAAAGACAAGTTATACGTTGAACACAATTTCTAAGTAGGATACACGAAGTGTAGATTGTAGTCTCTCGTGCTACGAGTGAAAGTATATTTCAGAACACACACACTCTCTCTCTCTCTCTCTCTCTCTCTCTCTCTCTCTCTCTCTCTCTCTCTCTCTCTCTCTCTCTCTCTCTCTCTCTCTCTCTCTCTCTCTCTCTCTCTCCTTTCCTCTCTTTGTAGGTAGGTAGATAGACAGATAGTTAGATAGATAGAGAGGTAAGATAGATAGATAGATAGATAGATAGATAGATAGATAGATAGATAGATAGATAGATAGATAGACCTATACCAACCACAAATTATGGGCATGTATTGAATTCAATCATGTTTTTTTTAGCACTAACTCATAAACAAATATTCACCCACCATGGGACTGAAGAGATGAATTTTGGTTGAAGTGTAGCATGAACATAACACTTCAATTTTTAAGTTCAATCTGAAGAGTGATGCGTGTTGTCCGAAAACAGAATATCTTAGCTGCAAGTAAGATTTGTAAGTTTGGTCTCATATGGAAACTCAACTAATTTAACTGTACCGTTATTACATAGAACTAACTCATCCAGGTGTCAGCAGCTGTATTAGTTTCTTTACACCTGCTTTAAGTGTTAACAAAGAAATTCTAAACCATCATAAGTAGTTAAAGAAATAAAGCAAAATGTCTATTCAAAAGGTGTAGGTTTTTTTTTTTTTTTCCTTTTTAACCATCTTCACTGTCATTGGCAGAATATTGGGAAAACATCAAGATTCAATAATTCAATTTACCAAACCAAAAATAGCATTCTGAAACTTATACTTGTCTTGCTATTTATGATTCATTACTGTGAAGAAGAAAAATGTAAAATACATTCTCCTTGGACACAAATCTCTCTCTCTCTCTCTCTCTCTCTCTCTCTCTCTCTCTCTCTCTCTCTCTCTCTCTCT
>NC_068982.1:45795838-45801236 GCF_001194135.2 Octopus bimaculoides | reverse complement strand
TTTTTTTTTTTTTTTTTTTTTTTTTTTTCAATCATCTACCTTTATTATACTTCATACATGACTTCTTCACCGTTGGGAATGACTTATAATTTCTACATTTTTCATGTTGATACAACTTACGAAGTTGTTTTCTTGGCCGTGGAAAAATAAAAACATTTTTAGAGTCAGAAAATAATAAAATGGAAACAACAAAAAAATGTCTGAAACAGAAAACATGGTTAGTAGAGAGTGGGGCGAAGTTGTTGACGGTTGGAGACAAGACAAGAAAAATATTGTTTCCTTTTTTTCTACAACAGTCATAGCGTATAACTTTTTGATGACATAGCTGCATGTGAAAGGTGACACATGAAAGAACCACAATTCCCAGAACAGATATTGAGATTCCAATGAACATGTTTTGCCATTTATTCTACATTCTGTCAAATGTTCTTTAACCTTCCATCACTACTTCTCTTCAAAGATAGCTGCAACTGAAGCCAGGCCAATTTACTGTATCTTTTATTTTCTTGCAAACAAGCTCCATTAAATTGCTCACAAAGGAAACTGATTAGGTTGTATTTAAATAGATAACCTAACAACTCTTGTACCACGTTGTACCGCTCTGAAATCCTCCCAACCTGTCAAACGGGAACTCCAGTCTCTGAAGCCTTCCGTAATTCATGATGAATTTACATTTTTCCCCATCGTTGTATTTGTAAGGATCAAGTTACAGTAATATCAGTTGAGTACCATCTGAAGAATAACAATGGTGGGATGATACAAGCAGAGGAACAGTAGCAGAGAAGCATGAAACTCCAGCCCCTTGATTCCGTAATGAGATTCACAACTCATAGTATTGTTAGAACATAGCGTCTCACAAACGACGTAATATTTTTCTAATAAAGCCACATAATTCCTTTTGAGCCAGGACATTTAATTGAGTGAGGATTTTTATAAGCCTCATCCTCACTGCTATTGTTGTTTTTATTGTTTAGTCAAGGTCAACTCTGAACGAGTAGATTTCCTAACAAAAAGCATGAGTATCCAGTATTTACCGGAGTGTACAAAGTACGTTGTCTAATGGTTATTTCTCTCTCTCTCTCTCTCTCTCTCTCTCTTCTTCTCTCCTTCTCCTCTCCCACTCTCACTCCTCCCACTCTATCCCCATCTCCTCTCACTCTCTCTTGAGGATTGTAGGAATAGGTTAGCAGGAGAATTCGCTTCAATTCCTGACATTGTCGAGCAACAACGTACAAATTTCTTTGAAAGCTAATTGCTATAAATAATGACACACACACTGTAAAACTCATATGCTTGTTTTGCATAAAAGTACCCATCCTGCTGAAATTCTTCTTTTAAACAAACAAATCTGATAAATCAGAGACGGTGTTTGCTTTGGAGATCCTTGGCACTCCGTCGGTCACGACGACGAGGGTTCCAGTTGATCCGCTCAATGGAACAGCCGACTCGTGAAATTAACGTCCAAGTGACTCAACACTCCACAGACATAAGTACTCAGTGAGATTCAACATGACACAAGCTGTGACAAGGCTGGCCTTCTTTGAAATGCAGATAATACTCATTTTTTGGTAGTTGGGTGAGATGGAAGAACAACGTGAAATAAAGTGTTTTGCCCAGGGTCACAACGCGCTGTCAGGAATCGAACTCACGATCTTACAATTGCGAGCCGAATACCCTTAACCACTAAACCGCGTGCCTTCCCTTTGGAGATAAACAACTACTAAACAGATATCGTACAGAGATAAATCATGCAACCTTTATTGTCTTGAACGAGAAAAAAAAATTAAAAAGAAAAAGAAAATTCAAACTGGAGTTTGTAAACCTGGATAATCTGGTTCTATATTTAAGGAACTATGTACATGAGGAACTATGTACATTATTTATATTATTTACATTTGACGGATATTTGTCCTCGTCTTATTTGTTGTTAACACAACGTTTCGGCTGATATACCCTCCAGCTTTCATCAGCTGTCTTGGGGAAATTTCTTGATAATCTGCCTGAAAAGGTAGCCAGCTGGCAGAAACGTTAACACGCCGGGCGAAATGTTTAGTAGTATTTCGTCTGTCTTTACGTTCTGAGTTCAAACTCAGCCGAGGTCGACTTTGCCTTTCATCCTTTCGGGGTCAATAAATTAAGTACCAGTTGTGTACTGGAGTCGATCTAATCGACTGGCCTCATCCCCCAAAATTTCGGACCTGGTGTGCCTAGAGTAGAGAAGAATCTGCTTGAAATATAATGGTGATGGTGTCATAGTTGGAGCACCTATGATCATCGGTCAGCTTCAACAGGATTGAATCGAGAGTAAACCACTTCATCGTCAATAACGACCACGCAAGCGACATCATCAAATACATGTTTGTTTACAAAAATAAACCATTAAATACAAAATAATGTAAATAAGAAACAAATCGACAAAAATTAAACTGCCTGTATCTTCCTCACTCATCTTCTACAAACATCATTTAAAGTAGAAACCAATCGATAAATAAAATAAATAAAAGATATTTAGTTACTTAAATTTAAAAGTAAATCAGTTTAAAGATAGCCGTGTCCATTTTTAATTTGGAGACAGAAACAGGAGACAAGCAGACCTCATTATTTAGATGAAGGTAGAAATTAGTGGTTGTTATAAGACAATGCTGGGGAAGACGTGACAGAAGATGAGGGAGGAGTAGCGTAGGAGGGGAAGAAGACGTACTGAAGGAGGTGATAAAGGGTGATGGTGGTGGTGGATGAGGAGGAGGAAAAACGAGGAAGTACCAGATAGAGGAGGTAGATAAGAGGAAACAAATGATCATGACTGACGTGTTGGATTTTGAGGTCTACGTAAATCAGTGATATTCAACCGGGGGTTAATTTTTTACACACTAGGGGCAGGGAGAGGATAAGTGGGGCAAAAATTTACATGACAGTGGGGTAGTTGTGGGATAAATACTTCATACATGAGAATACATAATAATTAATCTGCTTGTCACGATGTGTTTGAGTGTTACGCTTCAAACAAGAAATCGAAGACAATAGAAATCGTTAGCTTGATGCTTTTTGATGTAGGGACAAGGCCGAAAACTTTGAGGGGAAACAGGTAATTCGGTACCATCGATCCCAGTACGTGTGTAAAACTGTATTTTTTCATCCTCAGAGGGATAAAATGCAATGTCGACCTCGGTGGAATTTGAAATCAGAACGTAAATTGTCGAAAAAAATACTGCAAGGCATTTTGCCCGACGCTCATAATGAAACAAGTCACAGTATTGGAATTTGAATAACCTAAATTATAGACTACAACTCTTGAACATTGTGAAAAGTGAAAAAACAAAAGCTCATCTATTATGGCCATATTCGAAGGAATAGTGGTCTTAGAAACATTATGATGAAAGAAAGAATAGTGGAATCAAGAGACAGGCAAAGTACGTACCGGGTGAATAAAATCACGAGTTGGTTAGACAAGGGTGGCAAGGCAGCTAGAGAACTCGCGTTCAATCGGGAAGACATTCATTATAGTGTCCTCAAAGCACTGCAGGCGTACGATACATGACGACAACAACAAACGAACAATAGAATAACATTGAAGACATAGTCGAAATTTTTATCTACAAATTTATGATCTATAATTTTATGTTCTATAAATTCTTACATGATAAAAATATTTCTAAATCTTGGTTTCAAATTTTGGCACAAGGCCAACAATTTCAAGGAGAGGAGAAGTCGATTATATCGACCCCAGTACTCAACTGGTACTTAATTTATCGACACTGAGAGGATGAAAGACAAAGTCGACCTCAGAACGTAAAGACGGGTGAAATGCCGCTTAGCATTTTGTCCGATTCTGCCAGCTCGCTGCCTTAATATTTCGAAATACTGATTACAAATTTTGACACAAGGCCAGTAAATTTGGGGAGGGTGTAAGTCGATTAAATATGACCTCAGAATTCAACTGGTACCTATTTTATCGATCCCGGAAAGATGAAAGGCAAATTCAACCCCAGCAGAATTTGAACTCAAAACGTAAGAACGAACGAAATGCCGTTAAGCATTTTGCCCGGCGTGATAACGATTCTGCCAGCTCGCTGCTTTCATATTTCGAAATATTGGTAGGTATTTCCACGGAGTACGCTGGTTAAGTGATAATACTATAATACTGAAGCACTTAAGAACTATCTGCGAAAAAAGTCAGCTCTGTTTAGAAGATTTAATTCATAACATAGAAAGTATCTGTAATGCAGAACTTAATAAAAATTTATCCTGTTTTCATTTTTCATTTTATAGTTCTTTGTACAACTACATTAGTTGTGTATTAGTTTCACACGGAAGTGAAAGGATAAAAGGTGGACTACATATAGCCGTGGAGTGGGTAAATAATGTGGGAAGTGTTGAGAATCAGTGATCTCATTGTGTTGTAGTTGCTGGAGACCGTCTGTGTTAAGAGGTGTCTTCAATACCGGAGATGCATAGAGACTGAGTGATATAGGGTGGTATTTGGTACAGTAAGGCACGCGGCTTAGTAGTTAGGGGTATTCGGTTTACGATCTTAAGGTGATGAGTTCGGTACCAGCCGGTGTGTTGTGTCCTTGAGCAAAAAAAACTTTTATTTCATGTCACTCCAGTCCTCTCAGTTGTCAAAAAAAAAAAAAAAAATAGGACCTGCATTTTAAAGGGCTTTGTCATACTGTGTCACGTTGAATCTCCCTGAGAACTACGTTAGGGTACGCGCATGTCTATGGAGTGCTCAGCCACTTGCACGTTAATAATTTCACTTGCCGGTTGTCCAGTTTATCGGATCAACTGGGACCCTCGTCGTCGAGACCGACGGAGTACCGAAACAGTTGCCTTTCTTGAAAGTAGAACGGATTCTTGCTTGTTTCCAAAATGAAGTTACACACCTATAGAGAGTCAAAGAGATTGTAGAATTTATTGAGTATAGTCGCTAACTCAGCGAGCTAATGATTGACGGCAATGGAAGAGATATTTGAGTGGTTAATGTGGAGTTTACCAGCAAAGCGAGTAACGAAATTGGGCGCTTTCTCCGAGCAGAAGTGATGCTCGTAAAGCCATCGTCGTTATAAAATTGAGAGAAACAGTACTTTGTAAACAGGGCAGACACATATTCTTTTTGACAAATGTATCAGGAGAGAATGCAGTTTGCGAGGTAGATAATTAGCTTGATGTAATGGGTATATAAGCCTTTGAGTTTTCTCTCCTACCTATTCTCCTCTTCCACTTCCTCTCCTCTCTCTCTCTCTTTCTCTATCTCTCTCTCTATCTCTCTCTCTCTCTCTCTCTCTCTCCCTCTCTCTCCAAAGAGAAAGATAAAGGAATCAATCTAGTTTCCTCTCTACTCTTTTCTCTCTCTCTCTCTCTTTGTATATATATACATATATATATATATATATATATA
>NC_068982.1:45788729-45795518 GCF_001194135.2 Octopus bimaculoides | reverse complement strand
TATATATATATATATATAAATCTGTAATACGTGTATGTGTGTGTGTGTGTGTGTGTGCGCGCGCGTGTGTGTGCGCGCGTGTGTGTGTGCGTGTGTGTGTGCATATATATGTATGTATGTATGTATTCATTTTGGTTTTCATTTTTCTTCTATTGGCTTTCGAAATTTGCTTTTCAGAAAATTGTTGAAATAAAAGCATCGTTCGTTTGTGTTTGTGGTTGGAAGACAAAACTGTTGTTTAAATAATTATAATTGCAACTGATAATCATCATTATATAGTCCTTTTGTCTCAGGCTTTTCTCTCCTCTTTCTCTCTCACTCTCCTTCTCTTTCTTTCTCTCCTTCTCTTTCACTTTGTCTCTCACTCATTCTCTTTCTCTCTCTCTCTCTCTCTCTCTCTCTCTCTCTCTCTCTCTCTCTCTCTCTCTCTCTCTCTCGTACACACGTTCTTTCTCAGAAAAGGAAACATATTTTTCAGTTGCATTTGTTACAAAAATATTTTTTTGCAAAAAAAAAAAAAAAGAAAACTCTCTCGTGTAATTATTTACTTTCCATGATTATATTGACGCTAGATCAATGGTAATGGCGTTTCGTGACGGTGTGAGGACAGAAGAGGTGGTATTTAGAGATAAAATATGATGGTGATTGCGGTGGTAGAGATCGTGATGGTGGTGGTGGTGGTGGTTGTGGTGTTGGTGGCGGTAATACTGATGATGGTGGCCATGACGACGACGACGACGACGACTATAACGACGACCATGTTCCTGATAAAGATGATTATAATGAGCTTTTAGTGTTGTTGTTGTTGTTACCGTTAGCGTTACACCACATCATTGTTGGATTTTAACCAATACTTCTTTAATTTTGTATACTGGTGAGAATCAGCAAATTGTTTTTGACTGCCAGAGGTGACTTTTGATTCTAAAGAACAATGTGTGCGTCTATATGTCTGTCTAATTGTGTATATGTATGTGTATATTGTTCTGATTGTTGCTTTGTCCCAGATCAGCCCTGCGTGAACAGATTTGTGATCAAAGGCGTCCGAGCCGTCTTATTTCCTTTATTTATGTTTTTTACAGGCATTATTTTCAGGACTATATAAGTCTGTACTATACCTTATATAAAGCAGAAATATGCAATTTGGTTGCTTTTTCCAGTAGATCGAGTGATTATTTTGAGCCACTATATTTCACTAGCTTGCCACGTTCATTGAATATATGTTCGCGCGCATGCGTGGGTTTTAAAGAACGTAACCAAGTCTTTCTTTTTCTTTTTCTTTTTTTTTTTTTTTTTGGTTCTTTGAAAGATAATCGAATTATTTCAGTGATATCAGAAATAATATAGTGATATTGAAAATAATAGGAGCAGCAATATGAAAATAAAAATAAAAAGAACATACTTCACTGGTATTGAAAATATGTTACTCTGATGATATATTAGAATAAAGAAGAAAAAAAAATCATCTACTGAAAATATTCTTTGCTGATATTTTGGAAGTATTGAATTAATATCTGTTTCCCATGATATGAAAGATATTTCAATGGTATCAGATAATACATCTGGATTATCAGAAAGGATTAAACGAAGCACCATATTTATTTGAAACATCTCTTAACATGCTTCTTAGATAACATGAGTGATTTAGTAATATGGACCAAAATAAAATAAAAGCGAATAAAATATACATATATACATATATATATATATATATATATATATCATAACTTTAGAAATATCGTAATATTGGAATCAATAAGCATTGCGAGTTGCCAGGAAAAAATAGATTGCGTCATGTCATTGTTCCATCCAACCAGGTCAGCAATTATCGAACGAAATCATGATCAAAGATGTATCAGTTTTGACTATCCCATCTTTTTGCGTCTAAGCAATGGTCTATCATGGACTACATCAGTCAATGCGTTCCTCTGGTTTTTAAAACGTTAGTGTATAATTTAATTGTGTTTTAGTTTTCTACCTCTATCAAACTGAGCGACTTGTTGTTGAAAGTCGAATAATATCGTTATAGAATAACCTGTTCTATCTTGCATCGATATTATTTTACCATTAAGGCGGCGAGCTGGCAGAATCGTTAGCACACCGGGCGATTATCGGTATTTCGTCTGTCTTTACGTTCTGTGTTCAAATTTTGCCAAGGTCGATTTTTGCCTTTCATCCTGGCAGAAACGTTAACACGCCGGGCGAAGTGTTTAGCAGTATTTCGTTTGTCTTTACGTTCTGAGTTCAAATGCCGCCGAGGTCGACTTTGCCTTTTATCCTTCGTTGTCGATAAATTAAGTAGCAGTTGCGTACTGGATTAGATCTAATCGATTGCCCACCTCCCATCAAATTTCAGGCCTTGTTCCTTTTGTAGAAAGGATTATTTTCCAATATTTTAAGGCGGCGAGCTGAAGAACAATTGGAGCGTAAGACAAAATAGGAGCATTTATTCCTACTTTACATTCTCAGTTCAAATTCCGCCAGGGTCGACTTTGGCTTTCAACCTTTCGAGATCGATAAAATAGCGTTCCAGTTGAACACTGGAGCCAATGAAATCGACTTACTCCCTCCCTAAAATCGTTGGTGCTGTACCAGAATTTGAAATCATTATTTTCTGTTATTTTTATTCTTTCCTCGATTTGTTATGACATACCAGCTTTACAAGGACGTTTTAAATAAAATGTACAAACAAATAAATGAATAAATAGGTGCAGGCATGGCTGTGTGGTTAGGAGCTGGCTTCTCAACTACATGGTTATCGGTTCAGTCCCACTGCATATCACCTTAAGATCGGATTTGATAGGCGGAAACTAAAAAAAGGCCGTTATATATATATATATATATATGTATGTGTGTGTGTGTGTGTGTGTGTTCATGTCTGCGTTTATACCCACCACCATCACTTTACAATTGATGTTACTGTGTTTACGTCCCTGAAACTTAGCCTTTCAGCAAAAATAACCGATAGAATAAGTACTGAGGTCAATTCATTCGGCTAAAATCTAGACGCAGTCTAATGTCTGAAACAAGTAAAAGATAAAAAAAAAAGCAGTACCACCCCCGCTTCACCCAGGTCAAATTTTACGATGCTGACCTAAGTCCAAAACTGATCTTGCTCTAACCATCGAAGTAATGACACTATTTCGCGGAGTCATCTCAAACGACACTATTTCGCGAGTTGACTTCTTTTTTTTTTCGTCTAGACACGCTTGGATGTGATTTGAGGAAGATTTGGTTGCTAATTCTACCAGGTCGATCGACCAAGCAAAGACACTCGGGTGGAAATAAATTGCAAATATCAATATGATCCCACTACTATAACAGTTGTTTTACTTGTTCTGCACCTTTAACCTCACATCAAAACTTGCCACTAGTTTCAATGTGGTTATAATTCGCTATACGTTTACGAAGCTTTCTCATTGTTCTCGGTGACAATGGAAGAATTCTAACACGGGTGAAAACGTCAAAAGAGATAAACAGACATTATGTTAACAGCTCAATGATTCTAATGGCGTAATATCATTATCAGCTAGATCTTCTTATCGCAATAACCGTCATAGTGGTAGTAGTAGAAGACGTAATATCATTGTCGTCGTTGTTGTTGTTATTGTTGGTAGTGGTGATGGTAGTAGTGGTGGTGGTGGTGGTGTTGTTGCTGGAAGAAGTGAATGGTTTTTCAGAAGATATTTGGGGCTTCTGTAGAGGCATTCATAGTACTTAATCTGTGAGTGTGATGGAGGATTTTATTTTTACGGTTCTTAGTATTTGTAGGTAGTGTTATATTTCAAGTTACGTTTATTTAGTTTCTAGACTCTTTATGTATGTGTGTGTGTGTGTGCTTGTGTGTGTGTGTGTGTGTGTGTGCGTGTATGTATATATATGTGTGTGCGTGTGTGTATATATGTATGTAGAAAGATAGATAGATAGATTGATAGATAGATAGATAGATAGATAGATAGATAGATAGTGAAGAACAAAATATAAAAGTAACATGACAGATTAAGTTAAAAAATCAATAACATTAGTTTGACTTTGACGCTTAGGTGAGAGTAAATTGTTAGAAAGTTACAGACATAGGCGGAGAATAGAGAAAAAGAGGAAGAAAGGCAAGAAGAAACTTGAATGCAAAATTTGAAGTGCCATCCCGGTGAAAACAGCCATGCTGTCCGTTGACTGACCAGAAGTTGAAAGGTGGGTTATAAGGGTTTGTTTAAGACACAAACAGGAATGGTGTGTGCTTGTAAGGGATCTGGAGAACTAGTATCTGCCCGTTCGTGGTTCTTCGTGTCATGCGTTTTTGTGTATGCCCGTAAGCTTATGTGTGTGCATGTGCGTGTGTGTATGGGTGTTGTGCGTGCATTGTGTGTAAGTGTGAGTGCATGTGTGGTGTGTGTGTTCTGTCGCACACAAAACGCTACTCTCAATAAAACCTTGAGTTAGTTGATCGATTGCGTAAGACTATGTCAAACTAGATAACATATTGTGCAAAATGGTCCGTGGAGTGGAAGTGGCGTGAAAATGCAGTGAAAGGGACTTCTAAATTAATATGTATGTGTACACGCGCATGCTTGCGTATACATACATACATATATGTATATATCATGCACATATGTGATGCATATGTGTGTGCATATAGATACAAAAAGTTTGCGTGAGTGCCATTCTGGGAACTTACCTAGCGCCCATCTTTCCGCTCTTTTAAACTATTTTGTATCATTCATTTATTGTTTGAGAAATATCTGGACCTCACAGGTTTTCTTTCACTCTCTTAGTTTCCAAGAGTGCAAGTCATGCATTCACCTCTTCTGCAAGACTCACATAAACAACATCCAGTACCCAGTACTCTTCAAGTAGAAAGGAAGAATACACTAGCCTGTATGGTCTGGCTAAATCAAAATGGTTTTTTGTATTCTTCCTTTCTACTTGGAGAGTTTAAATGTAGTTACAAAAATATGTCCTTCTGTTGAAATGAAATTTCAGTAAATTTCTATATCTTTGTGCAGCTGAGGATTGCTCTGCATTTTGCATTTGATGTAATGTTCACATTGCTTAAATAAATGGAGTCGCATGAAACGATCGTACTGCATTAACTTTGGATATCCTTGTTGCTTATTTTGATTTTAATCACCTTATTTTAGAATTGTATGGATATCATACTTAATTCTGGTGCCTAAACTTAAGTACCATATTCACCTTGAATCTATATATATATATATATATATTCGATTTTATAGCAGGGTTGTATTTCCTGAGAACTGAAAACTTCAAACTCATTTCCAAAGAACACCCTGAGCAAACTATGTTTTGGGAGAAGTTATCCATTCATTCAATTCTAATTGATCCGCACCATATATGTCAAAGGAAAAGAGAGCGCCGATACAGTTTAGCATATTTCTCGTCGCTCAGTTTGCCTTTAAAACGCAACAAATCTTATCTTTGTTCCTTTCCTATTTGATTGTCGGCCTTGAGATAGCCTGTTGTCCCACAGACGTGCCATCTCGGCCGTTTGTCCGCCACGATTACTCTTACTTCCGCCCCACATGACAGAGAGGTGAGGTCTACTATCCTTTCCCTGTGCATAGACTTTACACGGAAACGGCTCTCCATTATAGTCCTAAACCAATTCTTCTGTTTCTTTCTCTTCACAGCCAGTAAAGTTTCGCTCTTCATCACAACAATGCATGCCAATATCTACGAAAGATCTAGCTCTGTTAGTATCCCTGGTATTGTTACCTTTGCCAACTTTTTTCTCAAATATGTAGGGTAAGAGCAGATTTGTTGCTGCGGCGGGCGATAACTGAACGCTGCAGTGTGATGGCCTTAGATTTAAACTGCGCCTCGACCCCGCTGAACTTCCTTGCCCAAGTTACATATTCTATATCTTGCCATACATCACGAAGGACCCATGTAATTGTTGGTTATTGGCTGCCTCCAATCGACGTGTTGCTAAACTAATGCAGCGATATACTAGATAGAGTCTTTCTAGCAGTGGAAGCAAAAGTTTGAGGAGACGTAGACTCTACTTTTCTCTTCTCGTATTTCCAAAATCGAGCAGCATCTGATTATCTTCAAGGGATAGACTGTATAGTTCTCTGGTGGAGACTACTCCATCAAAGAAGATCTAATTATTGTTCCTGATAGCATGTTGCTACATCCGTTATTGCTGCTACTGAATCTACTGTTATCGTTAACTTTACTGCGGTCAGTGCTGCTACTGTCGAAGCTGTCGCGGCTGTCACTTCTATCGCAGCTGTCACTGTTGTCGCTACTGTCCTTGTTACACTCAGTACTTTTGCCACTAAACATACTGAATTCTTACGACATTCGGATTAACAAAAATATGGCATGCAAAATTCAAGAGGAAAAATTTAATTTATAACACTAGGGATATCAAGTTAGATAAAAGAAAAGAGAGAGATAAGAGAATTAGTTTAAACACAGACTTAAAACTATTTAGGAACCAAAGAACTACACAAAATATGAAAAGATTAAGTAACAATAGACAGACACGTCTTATTAACAAAAGCAACGGTAAATCCAAAAGTGAAAAACATAAGGTAACAGACCGCAATAATATATCTGTCTTTATCTGGGCCTCCGGTGTCTTAACTTACGGCTTTGCTCGCTCCAGTCAGCCAGGGATTCTCTGAAAAAAGGAAAAAGGGCCACGAGCTCTGTCATTTCTCCTTTAAGATACTAATAAGAACAATGCATATTATGTGTAGAAATTTGTGTCTTGACTTATATATGAGCATATATATATATATATATATATATATATATATATATATA
>NC_068982.1:45788192-45788719 GCF_001194135.2 Octopus bimaculoides | reverse complement strand
ATATATATATATATATATATATATATATACCTTTGCGCGTGTACATGAGTAACCCTCAGGCAGGCGTATATGTGTGTGTGTGTATACAAGTATGTAGTTAAATAACTGCCACTCCGTCCGTTACGACGAAGGGGGTTCCATTTGATCCAAACAACGGAACGTGCATGTGGCTGAGCACTCTACAGGTATTCGTTTATTCTTTTACTTGTTTCAGTCATTTGACTGCGGCCATGCTGGAGTACCGCCTTTAGTCGAGCAAATCGACCCCAGGACTTATTTTGGGTAAGCCTAGTACTTATTCTATAGGGCACTTTTACCGAACTGCTAAGTTACGGAGACGTAAACACACCAGCATCGATTGACAAGCGATATTGGGGGGGACAAACACACACACACACAAACATAAACACGCATATATACATACATACATATATCTATCTATCTATCTATCTATCTATCTCTCTATCTATCTATCTCTCTCTATCTCTCTTTCTCTCTCTCTCTCTCTCTCTCTCTCTCTATATATA
>NC_068982.1:45781595-45784095 GCF_001194135.2 Octopus bimaculoides | reverse complement strand
GATATTTATTGCCTAGCTATTGTATATTATAACAAAGGCTGACCCAAGAGATGAAGTCACTTAGCAAGAATAATGCTACACATCTAGCTCTGTCTGAGTCGTTGTCTACTATTAATGAATGCTTGTGCAATAAGCTTCCATTTTGGAACAAAGGTTACACCTTCTAATTGTCTAAAGGAACAAAGCAACGTACACTGAGGAGAAATACCCATTTGGAAAGTATCTGTATTAGCAATCTTACCTCTACCATGTTGTTGTTTTGTTAATGTTGTCATTGTTGTTGCTGTTATTGTCAGTTAACCCCAATTCAACCATGATTAAGCAGATCTACTTAAGAGACGCGGAACCAGAAATGGCTAAATGTCCATTATGAAATGTTACATAAATAATATAGCTCTATAGTTCAGGTGAAGGGTTTGTTAATTAATTAATAATGCATTATAATCATCATCGTTATCATTATTATTATTATTATTATTATTATTATTATTATTATTATTATTATTATTATTATTATTATTATTATTATTATTATCATTATTATTATCATGATCATTATTATTATTAAGGCAGCGAGCTGACCGAATCGTTAGCGCGCTGGACGAAATGCTTAGCAGTATTTCGCCCGTTGCTACGTTCACAGTGTAAATTTTAAGGGGAAGGAGGAGGGGAGCAGCAGTAGTAGTAGTAGTTGAGTAGCAGTAGTAGAAGCATCGGCGGCGGTGGGTTGGGCTTAGAAAAGATAATCTCTGATTAAACAATTACAATTATGATCGAGAGCTGTGATCGATCTGTCTTCCTTTTTTGACTCTAGTGTGTCTAAGAGCATGCTATGCAATGTGTTGTTCCCTTACTTAAGACAGTAACGTTATGATTTTATGGCGATTTTGTTGTTATTTCTAGCAGATCTAAGTAGCCGCATAGAGACAACATATACTAAGTGTTCTGGAAGCATGGTGCGTATCTAGTTGTACAAACAATTAAAGTCACAAAAATCATGAAATTTTGAACAATTTTTTTTAAGCAGAACATCAAACAAGTAGATAAATAATTAGAACAAATAAATCAATAAACACATCAAGGAAATTGGTTTGAAAAAAAAATTGTTTTCCAGAACTTTCTAAATGTCGATGTTTGCAGGAAAAAATTGACCATTCCTGCATGACCAATGCTATTTTTTCTTCTCTTCTACCGATCTGTCTACCCCTCACTCTTTCTCTCTCTCTCTTTATATATATATATATATATATATATATATATATATATATAAAATATATATATGTATATGTATGTATGTATGTATGTATAGATAGATAGATAGATAGAGTGTGCAACAACTTTAACGTTCAGATAAACTTTACCGTTCAAGGCCTTATGAGGTGCATCAACAAATTGCTTTTATAGCTCACGTTCCTTTCTCTCGTTACATACATACATACATACATACATACATTTAATTCAGCTTGTATATTAAATACATAAGAACGACAAACATTGACTATGTGATTCAAAACATACTGTCCATTGTACAACGTTATTTAGCTTCGGTCATCAACTTAACACTGTACCTATGGAAAATCGTCGATGACACAATCTCCCCCACATACAATATATGTTACACGTAATTCTTTAATAAAGAGTATTATCTACATTGTTCATCAAAGTAGGATATATATGCTTTATATACACATATATACGTACATACGTATGTATGTGTGCTTGGAATGTCATAGCCACTATACCTACTGGTGTACTTTGTTCTCTGAATCGGTGGTTTCAAGCCTTCAAGTCCAGTCACATGCACGATTCTCCCATACGAATATAGTGTAGTATTTGTCAAAGTTTTTAGCAATAAAGTCTGCTCGCTCTAGCATTATAATATGATACATAATTTCTGTCTTTGATGTTTTCAGATTGTTGATATTGTTTGAGTGTTTATTATACACTAACCTATTTCAACATAATTGCAATAATTTTAACGACATAGTCACAATGGAAGAAAATGAAGAGAAGTGGAAGCTATATTCTCTCATGGACAATTTGTATGTAAGGCTTTCTAGAGTACGTTCGCTTTTTAATGTGTGAAATGTATAACAAAGAATATATTTTTAAAAGGCATTCTCTCCTAACAATATATCAACCCAACTAAGGCGGTGAGCTGGCAGAAACGTTAGCACGCCGGGCGAAATGCTTCGCGGTATTTCGTTTGCCTTTACGTTCTGAGTTCAAATTCCGCCAAGGTCGACTTTGCTTTCCGTCCTTTCGGGGTCGATTAAATAAGTACCAGTTACGCACTGGGATCGATATAATCGACTTAATCCCTTTGTCTGTCATTGTTTGTCCCCTCTATGTTTAGCCCCTTGTGAACAATAAAGAAATAAGAACCGTTAACAGGCCGGGCGAAATGTTTAGCAGTATTTCGTTTGCCTTTACGTTCTGAGTTCAAATTCCGCCAAGGTCGACTTTGCTTTCCGTCCTTTCGGGGTCGATTAAATAAGTA
>NC_068982.1:45779549-45780044 GCF_001194135.2 Octopus bimaculoides | reverse complement strand
ATATATATATATATATATATATATATATATAAGTACTTATGTACATATATGCATGTACTTACGTACATATATGTATGTATTTATGTGTGTATGTATGTATATGCATGTATGTATGTGCGTACGTATGTATGTATGTATGTATGTATGTATGGATGCACGTATATGTAGTTATACGATTTACACGCGCACATTTTCGCTCGCTTACGCGCACATAACTTCTTCCCATCTCTGAAAATTTTGAGATGGTGTGTTGCATGTCGATAGTCCATCAAGTATGCGGGCAAAACAACACACTTAGTCATATTCATCGTAGTGTCATCAAATATAGGCAGTGAAATAATTGGTAATGTCATACAATTGAAGCGTAGCCCATCATGCGAAATTGTTGTGTTCAATCAAGAAATCCAAATTTAAACTCACAACCTACACATGCTGTATTCACACATATGTATATGTGTGTACGTACATATATATATATATATATATATATATATA
>NC_068982.1:45777424-45779030 GCF_001194135.2 Octopus bimaculoides | reverse complement strand
ATATATACATACATACATGCATACATCAATAGATAGATAGATAGATAGATAGATAGATAGATAGATAGATAGATAGATAGACGTTTAGAATTGTTGACATGAACAAAGACTTCTCGATACGTTTATTTATTTGTATAATGTCGAGGAAGCATTCCAAGACCACTGAAGTTTCACGAAAGATGTTCGCTGAGATTGCATATGCGAGTGAATAACCACAAGCAAGGATGTACTGGAACTGCTATTTGTCCCTGTTTCCTGGTCATTAGTAAATTACAGATTATATTTAAGACCATCTTATAATTATTGTATAATGTATAGATCTTTCCGTTCCTCAACCGGAAATCTCATTCAGTATGGAAACTTCTTTAGCCAAATTGACTTTCATTAAATGCATTATTTTGTGTATTTATGTGTGTAAGTGTGTGTGTGTGCGTGCGTGCGTGCGCGCGTGTGTGTGTGTGCGTGTGTGCGTGTGTGTGTGTGTGCGTGTGTGCGCGCGCGCGCTTTTGAGTGAGTGGTCAGTAGATTACATCGACCTCAGTACTTGTACTTTGTTTTAGCGATATCCGAAGATATAGAAGTCAAGTTGACCTCGGCAGGATTTGAACTCAGAACGTAAAATGTCAGAATAAGTACCACACGGCCTTTTGCCAATCCATCACACTTAATGCTGCTAAAGGATATCGTTAGTCATGTACATTAGCTGCAATGATGAAATATGTCAAATTAAAATTTAATTGCAAGCCAGGATGGAATGGCAACCCCATCCTCAGTTTTCAAATCTTACGCATTGCTGCACAATAGCTCAGGTAGCTTTTAGTTTATTTATACACTTTAATTGGTTTGTTTATTTGACCATAACAAACGTCGAAATGCTTGTGTGCAAGGCAAGCAGTCAGGAATTTATTCCAGAGAGAAAACCTGTATCTGTCACCATTTCTCGGTGAGTGGAATGCCACTCAAGAATTATTATCTTCTTCAAATGTTTGCTGTCCCAAAGACGGAAAATGCATTGCCAACGGCTTAATGCAGACAGCATCCAAAGCTGCATGGGTTAGTCTATGTCCGACGTCTTCCCATGAAAATATTTTTCGCTCTGTCTTCATATCGATCAGACAAGGAAGAATAAGCTGTCTCAGCTGACCGGGCAAGATGGGAATGGAATTTAGTTATGGAGGAAGGCGAAGGAATCTAAAACAGATGGCAGTCTCCAAAATTGGTTCAGCTTAAAGGATCTACATACATGCATAATGTAAATAGCGTTGTTCAAAAGACAGTATTTATAAAAACGTCTCATGTGTGCGTACAGGTGCGTATATAGGTTTCTGTATGTATCGTGTATATACTTTGAATATAAATGTGAATGTATAAATTATATATATATATATATATATGCATATATGTATCTTTTTTTTTCTCTCGTATGTGTATCAGTACATGTGTTCTTATGTGTGCATCTATCTATCTATCTATTGGTCGATCTGTTTATCTACACACCTATGTACTTATCTGTCTGTCTCGTATATATATATGTATGTGTATATATGTGTGTTGTGTCTGTGCGTGTGATTATAAATACACACACACACACACACATACATATATA
>NC_068982.1:45773662-45777414 GCF_001194135.2 Octopus bimaculoides | reverse complement strand
TCTATATATATATATATATATATATATATATATGCATGTGTATGTGTGTTTGCATAAACACATATATGCAAGCACATGCATAAAATACAAATATCTGTGTGTATTCGTGTGTGTATACATAGACACGTACATACATACATACATACATACATACATACATACATACATACATACATACATAGACAATAAATAACGACGAAACTAATTCATCAACATTTGAATGAGGATCGGTCAAGACTTGACACATGGAAATGAAATTTGTAGACCAATTCTTCCATTCAAAATCTGATGCATTGATTTAGTAAGATCATAGATGTTAGAGAACGGTATTCTACAACAACAACTACTACTACTACTACTACTACCACTGCTGCCGCCGCCGTCGCTGATGCTACTACTGCTGTTGCTGATGATGATGATGATAACTGATTTTTAGTTTAACCACAGGGCCAGTAGTTTTGTGTGAAGAATTAAGTTGATATTATCGGTTCCTGTACTTGCCTGGTAGTTTATTTTATTGACCCCCGAATGAGTGAAATCCAAAGATGACCTAAACAGAACTTAAACCAAGAACGAAAAAAGGGAATTTCGTCTGAGCCTCTAACAATTTTGCTATTAATAATCTTCGTTATAAATTTGGTTTCACATTTTGGTACAAGGTCAGTAATTTCTAAGGAAGGGGTAAGTTAATTACTTCGTCCTCAGTGTTCAACTGGTACTTATTTTATTGATCTCGATGAGACGAAAGCAAAGTGGACCTCAGCGGAAATTGAACTCCGAACGTAAAGACGGACGAAATGTTGCTAACCATTTCGTCTGGTGTAATTAATTTACTTTATAAATTGCATTCTCGAATACACATTGTATTGGGAGAAATGCTCAGATGGTCACTGCTGAAATGCTTTTGATCAAATTCTGCCCCATTAGTATTGATCAAAGGCTCAATAACAATACATATGACAGGACATACGGAAGAGGGCTGAAAAGTTCCTGGCTTTAAGAGTGTCGCGAAAGGTCTGGCTGGAGGCCCAAACTTCCGAGTTCTTTACAGAGCTTAGAAAAACTGAAAGACCGCTGCAATAAATGAGTAAATCTGTGAGGGGAATATGTTGAATAAAATCATAATTAACTGATCCTCTGTATTTTCTTTTTTACCCAAAGCCAGAAACTTATCATCATCCCCTTGTATGTATATGCAATCTGTCATCAATTTAGTCATTTTCTTTTATGCATTTTGCTATAACTATCTGAATTTTGCTGGCGCGAAATCACCAAACGATGTTATATTTCATGTACATTTGCACAACCAGAAAGAGTGTTTGAGAATAATATTATCAATCGTAGATTTTATATCCGACATATAGCAGAACACTGTTTCTAGTATCGGCCTACGTCCTGAATTCTGGGTGTGTGGACTACTCGATCACATCGACACCAGTACTTGACTGATATTTTGTTCTAAAGTCCTAACGACTTTGCATTTTGTAGAATGTAGAATAGTCTTACATGATATAAAATTCGTCTTAATTTGGAATGCGTATTGATAAGACAACGCGCAACCCGCTGGCATGCTTTTAAAGTTATAAAAAAAACAGCATAGCACGCATGTCTTCGGAAACATCCATACTCAGAATTGTTGAAACATAGCATAAACTACACATGTTGGCTATTAGCTGTCAGGACATGGAAACCTTAAAAAATCCTATGTTCCTCTCTTTTACTCTCTTTTACTTGTTTCAGTCATTTGACTGTGGCCATGCTGGAGCACCGCCTTTAGTCGAGCGAATCGGCCCCAGGACTTATTCTTTGTAAGCCTAGTACTTATTCTATCCATTTTGCCGATCCGCTAGGTTACGGAGACGTAAACACACCAGCATCGGTTGTCAAGCGATGTTGGGGGGGGGGGTACAAACACAGACACACAAATATATATACACACACATACATACACATATATACGTATATACGACGGGCTTCTTTCAGTTTCCGTCTACCAAATCCACTCACAAGGCTTTGGTCGGCTCGAGGCTATAGTAGAAGACATTTGCCCAAGGTGCCACGCAGTAGGACTGAACCCGGAACCATGTGGTTCGTAAGCAAGCTACTTACCACACAGCCACTCCTACGCCTATTCCCCGAAATTCACCAACATTCTCTTTGACATACCAAGACATTCTTATACCTTTATGGCTCATCTACTGTATACTCTTTGTCTGTTGTTTATAGATGCATTCTGTGTGCTGTTCAAGCACTTTTGACTTTCAGTTCGGTCTTTATTTGACATATTGCTGCTTTGTTTTCTGTCTCCTCTTTTACTCTTTTCCGATGAGTTAAAGCGCACCCGAGCACTATAAATTATATACTTATTATAAGTACAACAACGTGCTGTATATTTTTAGAATATGAAGATACTATCTTACAACAATTACTTAGAATTCACTTACACTTTACCGCTCATTGGTACCGATGGAGCATATCCCTATTTCTAAAAAACGCTTTTAAAATTGAGAAAGTGCGATTTGAGCAGTATTAGAATGCTGTTTTAATCATATTGTGTGACCCACTAGAATCATCTTCATCAACTTACAACGCTGCTCATTGATTCTAGAGTATAGTTTACATGTCACCAACAGCGCATAGTTAGATTCAGAAAGGTGGAAATCCAGTGGTAATCGAGGTGGAGTTCGCTGGAAAGGTAATTTTTGAGAGGTAGCAACAGTGCGAGTCCGAGAGAGGGGGAAGTATAGTCCGGATGAAACTCGGAAACCACTTGAGCAACTTGACTGTTCAGCTCAACCACATTCTTTGTCTCTTCATCTTTTCTCTCTCCGCATCTGTTCTTTCTTTAGAAGTGCATAGGCTCGAAACGTTAACGATTTCTATCAGTTTGCCTAGGTGTCATTCAAATACACCCTGCTCGTTCATTCACCACGTCATTGTGTTTTCCTCATCTTCGGAAAATATAGTTTACGCGCGCGCATGTGTGCGTGTGTATTTACATATAGATATATTGTATACTTTGCTGCAAGATTTAACGATCACATACGGTGTTGTATCATATTGACTACGTACGCTAATCTCTGAAGAACTAACTTCTTCACAGCTATTTTCTTGTGGCAATGCAGTTATCTATTTGACAGAAAGTGTGAAATAGAAATGGTTGGAAAATTCTATTCTTTATGCATGCTCACAAAGCTTGTTAATTGAAAACTAATGTTCAATGCCTCCTGGGTATAGTTTCGTGAATGGTTCCTTAGGTCA
The DNA here is from genome assembly GCF_001194135.2 of Octopus bimaculoides. NCBI lineage: Eukaryota > Metazoa > Mollusca > Cephalopoda > Octopoda > Octopodidae > Octopus > Octopus bimaculoides. Next base: position 45,774,153 of record NC_068982.1, on the reverse strand, counting down.
ACACTGGCTGTTAATCAACGGGTTTTAATCAATCTTGTCACCTATCTCAGTTGTGAGGTTTTAGCTCAGAAGTAGACATATCTCAACACACATCATTAGATAGGATATTGGGTCTAGCAGAGCTACAACAGTGATACACGATATCCGCCTTTTCAGAATTTGTCTGCATTTACCTACATAACTATATTCTACATACCTCAGTGTTTCACTCTCAATATCTGCCTACCTATAGAAGTCTCTCTTTCTCTATATACATATAAACACTTATCTGTCAATCTCTATCCCTCTATCGATTTAACCGTCTATTTAGCAATCTGTTTTATCAGAAGTCAGGAGATTTCTAATGAGATGGATGCATCCTACGCGCCCACGAAACTTAAAGCCATATAGAACTGAATCAAACTGAGATATATATGCGTGAGTGTGTGTGTGTGTATGTGTGTGTAAGGATGAATATATTATATATACATATATATATATATATATATATA
>NC_068982.1:45771129-45773346 GCF_001194135.2 Octopus bimaculoides | reverse complement strand
TATATATATATATATATATATATATATGGTGTGTGCTTGTTATATTAAAGTTTATTGTCTTGCAACAACTTTAAAAGTTTAAGTATAACGACGAAAAAGTCACCGATGTAGAGATTTAATACCGAAAGTAAAATCAGACTTATTATAAAACTCTATTTGAGCGAGATTTTATGTGTCGACTGACGGCTTATACAGCCAGTGGTGTTAGTAAATTATTTATCCAAAATGGAATCTCGATGTGCTGAGTCTTTATAGGCATCAGATTCTTTGGATTAGTGATCAACTTCGTGAAAGAAGCGAATGTATATTTTAAATTAAGGTTATTACTTGGAAGCAATTTTAAGAATAACAAGAAAGCATCAAAATATTTACAGTTTGAGTGATTTGCTATTGTGTGACTTGCGACTATATATAATGTCCAATTTCTTACAAAAGAAGTTTTGACTGAGAGCTTAAATTCCAGACGACACTTGTAGGAGCCGTCAGACAGCATTCAACCTGCCAGTGAAAACGAATTATATATACGTATTTCTATAGATAGATAATGAGGGTAGAAATTAATATTATTAAATAATATTAATTTAAACCAGTGGCTAGCATACTTTAAAAAAATGTCCGAGGACTATGAATTATATTACATATATAAATAAGAGGAATAGCTACCAAGGTTGAGAACATATTCTTCGTGGTAAGGCGATTTGGCGTCTTCTAGCCTACTAGGAATCCGTCTGGGTGGTTATTCCTCTTATTCATAGATAGATAGATAGATAGATAGATAGATAGATAGATAGATAGATAGATAGATAGATAGACGAGGGTGTGCTGAAAAGTACCTGGCTTTAGGTAAAAGAAAAAGTACAGGAGGATCAGTTAATTATGATTTCATTTAACATATTCCCCTTTCAGATTCACTTACTTATTTCAGTGGTCCTCCAGCTTCTTTAAGCCTTGTAAAAATGTGCAGAAGTTTGAGTCTGCAGTCAGGTCTTTCGCGATACGCTCAAACCCAGGAACTTTATATATACTGGTTCAATAGACGTGGGCTACTTTAATACACGCACACATTTATGCATACATACATATAGCTACATGTATATACGCACACATATGTATAGAGATACATATATGTGCACACACACACATATACACACATACACATACATGCGTATACATATATATATATTTTTTTTTAATATATATATATGTATGTATGTATGTATGTTTGTATGTATGTATGTGTATACGTACGTATGTCAAAAATTAGCAAGAGAAAAGAATGAAAGAACTGAATAGTGCAGATAATTGAAGTAGCTGGTGATTTACTGAATAACATTAGTAAACAATACTAAGTGAATTGAAATTCATATACACATTCTTTAATTATATTTCAAGAAATCAATGCTTATCATCAAGAGACAGTTTAGAAGTTGAAGACAGTGTCTAGTAATTCCCCCTCGTGAGTTCTTGAGAATGAAGTTTTGCTTTTCCAAATTCTGAAGAAATCTCTTCTGGCAGAAATTCAAGAGTACCTAAAAAAATTTTACACTCATATTATGAGTGTTAACATGTTGTCTTCTCTGTATTTCTATGCATCGTCTTAAACGACGTCTTATATCAGGTGTATATAGAACGTGCGTGTTTCCTTGTGGCCTGTTTCCTTCTGTACATGGACGTGTATAGACGATTAGTTGATATTCATATGTGTATGCCTGCAAACGCATATATATATATATATATATATATATATATGTATGTATGTATGTATGTATGTATGTATATGTATATGTATATAGATATATACTTATATACATATACATATATATAAAAATATATATATATAAAATACATATATATATATATATATATATATATAAACATTTATACATATACATATATACATATACATACACCTGTGCCTATATATGCATATTACATGGAAGAGTATAGACGATTATCGATATGCATACGTGTACGTTTGCAAACATGTATACCTATACATATACACATATATATACACCTGCGCCTATATATGCATATATACATATATAGGCGAAGGTGAGACTGTATTAAGAAACTTGCTTCCCAACCACATGGTTCCGGGTTCAGTCACACTGCATGTCACCTTGGGCATCCGTTTTCCACTATGGCCTCGGGCCGAATAATACCTTCTGAGTGGATCTGGTACACAGAATATATATATATATATATATATATATA
>NC_068982.1:45763035-45769927 GCF_001194135.2 Octopus bimaculoides | reverse complement strand
GAGGAAGAGAAAGAGAGGAAGAGAAAGAGAGGAAGAGAAAGAGAGGAAGAGAAAGAGAGGAAGAGAAAGAGAGTGAGAGAGAGGGGAAGAGAGTGAGAGAGTAAGGGTGAGAGAGTAAGAGAGTAAGAGTGTAGAGAGTAGGAGAGTAAGAGTGTAGAGAGTAAGAGTGAGAGAGGGGGGAGTACGAGAGAAGAGAGTGAGAGAGAGTAAGAGAGAGGAGAGAAAGAGGGGGTGAGGGAGTAAGGGTGAGAGAGTAAGAGAGTAAGAGTGTAGAGAGTAGGAGAGTAAGAGTATATACACACACATATGAGGTGTGCTGTGTTTGTCCCACCACACCCACTTTATAACCGGTATTGGTATGTTTATGTCCCCGTAGCTTAGAGGTTCGGTAAAGGGGTTCGGTAGATTAAGTATCAGACTTTAAAAAGATATTGGGGTCGAATCGTTCGGCTATAAGCCGATGTACCAGTATGGCCACAGACTAGTGACTCAAACAAGTAAAAGTTTAAAAATATGTGTGTGTATGTATGCGCGTGTGTGTAAGTGTGTATGTGTATGTGTTTGCGCACGCGTGTGTGTGTGTATGTGTGTGTATGAAGAGTTTTGATACGAGAAGATGAAACGAACGGGCGTTTTTACAAAAACTACAATTGTTTTAGAGCCATTATTATCAGCTGGTAATTGCTGAATGTTATATACATTATTATATTCATATGATCATACAATAGGTGTATATATGCATGCCTTCGGATGAGTACTGGTTAAAGCACAGCAAATTTCTTAGTATATACTCTTCGGATACTCACAGATTCCCACAAGAATATCCAGTGAAAAGAGAAGTCTTATTGAAGGACAGCACCCGAAAGACGATACCCGAAAAGGAGCTTTGGAAAGCACTCTACAAAGTTATTAACCAGATATCTCACTCTCACACTCACACACACACATACGTGTGTATACATGTCTGCATGTTGTAAATGCACCTACTAATGAAATACTGAGCACTCAATAGTGTAACACAAAGGTACAGAATTGTATATTTATGTGTGTATGTGTGCGTTTGTTTGTGTGTGTGTGTGCGTGTGTGTGTGTGTGTGTTTGCACGTATGTGTGTGTCTGTGTTTGTTTGTGTTTGTCTGTGTTTTCTTTATATGTTTATATAATTGTTTTACTTGTTTCAGTCATCTGACTGCAGCCATGCTGGAGCACCGCCTTGAAGGGCTTTTAGTCGAACAAATCGACCCCACACTTATTTTGTAAGCCCATCACTTATTCTATCGGGTTCTCTTGCCGAAGATAGACACAAACACACACACACACACATATATATACGACGGGCTTCTTTCAGTTTCCGTCTACCCAATCCACTTACAAAACTTCAGTCCACCTGAAGCTAAAGTAGAAGACACTTGCCCAAGGTGTCACGCAGTGGGACTGAACCCGAAACCATGTAAATGGAAAGCAAGCTTCTTACCACACAGTCACATCTGCTATATTTTACTTGTTTGCGTCATTAGACTGCAGCCATGCTTGGGGCCCTGCATTGAAGAATTTTATTTTTCGAATGAATCGATCCCAGCACTTACATTTGCCTTTCATTCTTTCGGGGTCGATAAAATAAGTACCAGTTGATAATAGGCGTCAATATAGTCGACTTACAGCTCCCCCGACGAAATTTCTAGTCTTGTTGCCAAAACCTGAAACCAATATAGCCGTTTCGATGCTCATCCTATTCTGGTTGATATCTATATCAAGTGAAATCTAAAGGAAACGCATTTCTTATGAACTTATCAATGTCACTTTTCAACCATCTCCAATACATTTCATTAAACCCTAAGAATTGTAGCTCAGCTTGCTAGAAAAGGCCATTTCTCTCTCAAATAACACTTTATTAACTTCATAAACGTTATGTCATACGTAATGGTCATGACTGGAACGTCTTTTATCATAGGCTTATTCGATCATCGCTGACTTCCGTATAAACAACATTCTCGTGGCCTCTTTCAGCATCTTCTATTCAGCAGGAGAATGAGAAAGTAAAACTATAATAAAATATAACAACAGTATAAATATGCCATGCCTTGACTGGACGGACAGTCTCCATACCACCTGGTTGAACACTAATTGAAATTTGTCGGGAATATAGCGTATATCCTAACAATACAGATTTCTTAATAGTTGCTTTATGGTACGCTGGACAACTTAGGTGGCAGCTAAATTTCCTGAATGTCTACAAAAACCAATAAACATTTGGAAATGGTTTCTCATGGAACTACCGCTTCCCAAAAGGGCAATACACACCAATATTAATTTTTACTATTATTAACTTTTACTTTTCACCGAATGTGTTTCGGGAACATTCAGCATATAAATATTAGCAATATTGTCTCCTGTTAATGTGTGTGTGTGTGTGTGTGTGTGTGTGTGTGTGTGTGTGTGTGCACGGCGGAGAGCTGGCAGATTCGTTAGCACGCCGGGAAAAATGCTTAGCGGTATTTCGCCTGCCTTTATGTTCTGAGTTCGAATGCCACCGGGGTCGACTTTGCTTTTCATCCTTTCGGGGTTGATAAAAGAAATACTATTTGAACACTAGGATTGATGTAATCGACTTACTTCTCCCCTAAAACTTGTGCTAAAATTTGACACCAATATATAGGTGTGTGTGTGTGTGTGTGTGTGTGTGTATGTTTTGTTCTGTGTGTGTGAATGTATGTATGTGTGTGTGTGTGTGTGTGTGAGTGTGTGGGTCTGTGTGAGTTTGTACTTACGTGTGGTTGAAGCATATGATCTAGCAGCTAGAGCATTGGTTCCCATCGTGGGGAGCTGCTTGAAATGAGGAGTAGAGAGACAGCCGACAACCGATGAAGGGTCGTTCTCTGTTACTTGTCCTGTTTTCCATTGCTTTCTCTCGTTGTTCGCGTATTTAACTTGTTTGTTGTTGTACTTCATGTTGTTTTAACCAGTTTGTGACGTCCTGTACCCATATGAGCATTTATATATATAGTATTTAAAAGAGTTTCAACTCTCTCTGTTTTTTATGTTTTATTTATATTCTTATAAAATTAATGTGGGATATAGAATATGGAATATATAATGTAAATAGTAAAATGAAATGAAGTATTGAATGTCTTATTGAATATATCAAATATTGATTATTAAATATATATACGGGCTAGTATACTTTCCTGCTTTATAGCACCACCTTTAGTCGAGCAAATCGACCCCAGGACTTATTCTTTGTAAGCCTAGTACTTATTCTGTCGATCATTTTTGCCGAACCGCTAAGTTACGGGGACCAGCATCGGTTGACAAGCGGTGTTGGGGGGACAAACACAGACACACAAACATATACACACACATACATATATACACATATATATACGACGGGATTCTTTCAGTTTCCGTCTACCAAATCCACTGACAAGGGTTTGGTCGGCTCGAGGCTACAGTGGAAGACACTTGCCCAAGGTGCCACGTAGTTGGACTGAACCTGGAACCATGTGGTTGGTAAGCAAGCTACTTACCGCACAGATATATATACCGCCTGACAGATATATATATATGTATATATATACATATATATATATTATTTATATGGGTGTCAGAAGTTTAATAGATGTTATACTTCACTGAATTGGCAGCGAGAGCCTAGTCTTGTGCAGCAATGATCAGGCTTTCGATGGTACGCTTCAAATCACCTCGCTCAAGCCAAGCCCACGATGCTGTATTATCCTTAACGTCTTGTGTATATTTCTTTATTATAATTATAATTATTATTATTATTATTATTATTATTATTATTATTATTATTATTATTATTATTATTCTGAAAGACTCTCGGATAGTTCTTAATTATCGGTTCTTCTTTACTTGAAAGCAGGCAATAACAAATCACCAAAAATTTCAAATAGTGCCTTCTCCTGTGACTCAAAGAGATAATACTCTACTTAGAATGCGAGCTTTATTATTATTATTATTATTATTATTATTATTATTATTATTATTATTATTATTACACTTTACTCTTTTACTCTTTTACTTGTTTCAGTCATTTGACTGCGGCCATGCTGGAGCACCGCCTTTAGTCGAGCAAATCGACCCCAGGACTTATTCTTTGTAAGCCTAGTACTTATTCTGTCGATCATTTTTGCCGAACCGCTAATTTACGGGGACCAGCATCGGTTGACAAGCGATGTTGGGGGGACAAACACAGACACACAAACATATACACACACATACATATATACACATATATATACGACGGGATTCTTTCAGTTTCCGTCTACCAAATCCACTGACAAGGGTTTGGTCGGCTCGAGGCTACAGTGGAAGACACTTGCCCAAGGTGCCACGTAGTTGGACTGAACCTGGAACCATGTGGTTGGTAAGCAAGCTACTTACCGCACAGCCACACTTGCGCCTATTATTATTATTATTACTATTATTATTATTATCATTATCATTATTATTATTATTATTATTATTATTATTATTATTATTACTATTTTTTAACGCGGCGAGCTGGCAAAATCGTTAGCACGCTGGGCAAAATGCTTAGCGGTATTTCGCCCGTCGCTATATTCTGAGTTCAAATTCCGCCAAGGTCGACTTTGCCTTTCATCCTTTCGGGGTCGATGAATTAAGTGCCAGTGAAATACTCGGATCGATGTAATCGAGTGGTCCCACCCCGCCACCAAAAAAAGGTCCAGGCTTTTGCTTATAGTAGAAAGGATTATCATTATTTACGTTCTTAGTTCAAGTGCTGCAGGGGTCGACTTTGCCTTTGATCCTTTCGGGGTCGATACAATAAGTACCAGTTGAACACTGATGTCAATGGATTCCCCTCACCCGAAGTTGCTGGCCTTGTTTCACAATTTGAAATCATTATTAATATTGTTGCTGTTATCGTCGTCATTATTATTAATTAATTAACAACTTCGGCAATATATGGCTTCAATATATCATGCTAACAGCTAATTATGTTTTGAATTCTATATTATATATGTATGTAAAATGTATACAGCCAGTATGTAAGTATGTGTGTGTGCTTGTGTGTTTGGGTTTGTGTGTTTACGTATGCGCATATATGTATTAAAATTTATTTTCTGACAATTTGCCATACTTATCTTTTCACAAACACGTTTGTGAAACTATAAGTAATACATAGCTAAGTCATAAACTGCTGGCTGTTTAACGCTCAGTGCTTGTACTAAGTGCTTCACATTTTCTCTTTTGTATCTATTTATGTGTGGGAGAGATAGTTTTGGTACTAATAAATGTGTATATGCAAGTTATTTTAGCGAAAATATATGCAATTACATTTAATTACTTTTTACTTTCCATAAACCCTTTCTGCCGACAAAAATATTCATATGAGGAAATGCTTATATATTTTATAAATTAGAATACTGCAAGTACTATTTCATCAACGCTGACAACATGAAAGTCAACGTTGACCCCCGTCAAATTTTACAGATATTTTCGATAAACATATCGTACGCAGTCGTATTTACAGATACACAAGCGTTTACATATTCACTCAAATATGCAAACGCACACGCTTACATAAGCATAAGCGTACATATACACACAATAACACGCCCACATAGTTGCACATTGATATTCGTATGTGAGTTTGCGCATGCTGTTTGCTACTCTGCGAATCAGTGAATCTGTGTTTACTGAAAATAAAAATAAAATGAGAAGAAAAAGAATCAAAACCGAATGTCACCCATTGCTTCCTCTGTATTCAATGTTTTTAATATATTTTCCAACTAAGTATGGCAACTGGCCAAGACTACGTGATTATACACTAACTTTGGTGGTTTGGTAGTTTCCTATACATATATATAATGTGTACGTGTGTGTATTTGTGTGCACATACATGGTAGTCATATGTGTGTGTGTGTGTGTGTGTGTATGAATACATTCATACATAAATAGTCTTATATGAATCTACTTCAGACATCCTACATCTATGTTCGAGTGCTAATACCCACTCCGTTCTATGCAGCCACATACTATCAGTGTATAAGATGTTATAGTGAATAGATATCATACATAATAAAATACCTTAATATCTTATCTTTCACTGCTTGACACTCAGAAATGAAAACCATTTAACAGAAAGATCAAAGTTTTTCCTACACTATCTGAAATCTTTGCAGCATTTTTATGCCTTTTCTATGTAAAGCACGCAGTTTTTAGGTATACAAATACAAATTACAGGCATCGGTTTATTATTTTTTACGAACATTTATAGACATCAGAGTCAGAAAAAAAAAACGTGAAGTTGATTTTGTTGCTGCTACATTTTCAATTCATTTACTTATCTGTATTTTTTCTTTCTTTTTTTTTTTTGTCACTGTTTGGGTTGTCACATGATTAGTTATGGCTAGAGCAACTAATCGTGTGGAAGAGATAGAAAGATGGAGAAAAGAGTCAGATATCTAGTACCAAGGCAAATAATGATTGACCCAACTTCACTTATATTTAGTCATTCAAATGATATTTTTTTTTCTTTTCTGTTCTTCGGATTTTTTAAAGGTTACCATGGTTATCATAAGTATTAGAAACGTAGAGTTTGAAAGCGCCCCCTATCCACATAAATAATTGTCAGCTATTTTGTCGATCCCGAAGAGATGAAAGGCAAAGTAGACCTCGGCAGAATTTGAACTCAGACCGTAAATAACGGACGAAATGCCGCTAATCATTTTGCTCTACTTGCTGATGATTCTGCCAGCACACGCTTTATGATGATGATGATGATGATGATAGTATATATATATATATATATGCACACACACATAGATACATGACACACACATACACACCCATGCACGCACGCACACACATACACACACACACACACACACACACACACACACACACA
>NC_068982.1:45758552-45762317 GCF_001194135.2 Octopus bimaculoides | reverse complement strand
GTTGTGAGTGTTTATTGAGCGAAAACACCTAAGGCTCCACGAGGCTCCGGCAGAGGATGGTGGCGAACCCTGCTGTACTCTTTCGCCACAACTTTCTCTCACTCTTACTTCCTGTTTCTGTTGTGCCTGTAATTCAAAGGGTCGGCCTTGTCACACTGTGTCACGCTGAATATATCCGAGAACTACGTTAAGGATACACGTGTCTGTGGAGTGCTCAGCCACTTGCACGCTAATTTCACGAGCAGGCTGTTCCGTTGATCGGATCAACTGGAACCCTCGACGTCGTAAGCGACGGAGTGCCAACATGAACAGGATATGAAGTACACGTGTTAATTGTCGTCGTCTTTGTCGTAGATGCTGTGACTCTTGTTATTTAAAATTCACATCGACCAGATAAATAATCTAAGGTATTAGAGTAATCATCCAGTTTTTTTATATATATATTTTATTCAGATTTGCTAAATATACGTTATTCCACATGTCCTTCTTTTAAAAAAGACACTGGAAGGTGTGTGGTTAAGGATGGTTGTGTTGTGATTTCTAGCATACAGAGACTGCTCTAATAGCTCGTATTTGATTTGTTAATTCGTGTGGCTGACAAGGAGAAAAAAAAAGATTATTTAAGTCTGAAAACTTTGTCTGCATTCATCGACATGATATAATTGTAGTGATGGGAAGGTTTAGAGTCGAATTAGCAAACGTTGTAACCACAAACCTGTCTCCAGCAATGCAGCAGTTTCTAATAATAATAAAATTGAACACCGCTACGTTTAACTTTATGTTCTTTTTATAGAAGAGCCAGGCTATTATTTCAGATTGTTTGAGATTTTTATACATTTTCATTCCTTTGATGGTCAGCAAAAAAATTTGTTTATTCATTTTTATTATTACATAATATTTTTATTCGTCTATTTTATTTGAATCGATTTTAAATTTATTTAAATTTTTTTCATTTTTATTCTGATTTATTTTAAATCATTATTAAAAGAAATCGCTATTACATAATAATTATTACATGATTATTACATAATTAAAGAGCGGTATAATGGTAATAATGAATAAACTGGGAGACGGATTGTATTGTCGAACTTACGGCCCTTTACTTGCTATGTTCAAATACTGCAGAGATCATCTTCGCCATTCATCTTTCCGGCGTCGATGAAATTAAATTATAGTCAAGCAATAAAGTTAAATGCAAGGGACGATTTAAACGGCAAGAGTTGATCATGTACATATGTACCTGCATCTGGAAATTTTCTTTCTTGGGTCCTTGCCTGTACAAGTATTTTTAAAGATAACCAAAATTTGCCCTTGCAACAATCTCCATTCTCTCCGTCAGCAATGTTATTTCAGATGGAGGTAAGGATGTTTTCAACTTAGCATCAGTATCATTTCAGAATGTAAAGCTCCGGAACAAATGCTACAACAAATTTTTTCCCGTGTTCTTAAAGTCCCACAAATCCACTAATTCTGGACTTTATAGTCATATATGAGCTGTGTTTAAAAACATGAATCGTTCCGGCAGCAACTAGCAAGAATGCTAGATGTATTTTCAGCCTTGTTGAGCCCACTCAGTGATGTGTACTCGCAGTCAGTCATGTGCCTAAACAAGATTTATCACCTGCGATATAGGAAACGCTGAGTAATACATTCACTACTCTTGCAAGTAGCTGCTGGGCTGCATAAATAACTCGACGTACACAAGTAAAGCAGTATTAAATTAAAACAGTCATCTGTTTATCATTCTTAATGTATATAGACTGTTGACTGATAGGTAGAGTACTACAGCTTTTATCCGAAATAAAACTTTTTATGGATAGGCTGTGTTCATAGATAGACTATGTATATTGGAGGGAGGCGAAAAATCATCCTAAAAGTGATAAGTGAATACGCAGATACACTTCCAAGAGGATGAAATGCAAACTTAAGTTGTGTAAGAGTTGATCTCAGAACGTGAAGAAGTAAAACAAATACCTACCATAAATAAATTTATCTGATGCTTTGATATTTCACAGCTCCTGGCTGGTAATTTTATAGACCACGGGATGATGGAAAGCGAAATTATCCTTGGCAGAATTTGAACACAGATCGCTAAAAGTGTTGCAAAAGATGCAACGTATTTTATTTGACATTCTAACAATCTACAACATTCGACTGGAAGTTCTATTCATCCTAGAAGAATGAAAAGTAAATTTGAGTACTGCAAGATTTAAACTTAGAAAGTAAACGCGGAAGGTATTTTGTTCGATATTCAAACAATTCTGTCCATTCACAGGATTTAATCGCCTTAGCCCTTTCCAAAAATGTGTGACCCTTGGACCTGTACCAAAATTAGAAAGAATCATAAGTAAATGTGTTATCATACTTCAAACAACTAGGACGTGATCAACCCTGCTTCAACAGGTTTATTATCAAAGACATTCCTATCATAATTAACTTTTATTTTGTTTATCCAATGTCTTTTTTTCTTTTAAGATTGTAAGGTGTGATTTTTGGAAAACTTTGCTGTTCCAAAAAACCAAACGTTCACGTAGAGATTCACCCATTGACTCGTGGTTAGGATTGTAAACTGTACTAGTTTTAAAGCTGCTGTTTTGAAGCCCAAATTGAACTCTGACTGAACAGACTTATAATCAAAAGCGTTCATGCTTCGACCGTCACATCTGTTATATTCAGACGCAGTGTGTCTGTAAGAGTCTACATCATGATGTATTCTTCGGTTTCAAAGACGGTAGTGTTTTATAGATGAAGATATTGATGCTATTTCTTGCAAGGTCTGCACATTTGTTGGCAGAAGTTGGTATTGATATAATTATTTTGTTATTCGTATGGTGGTGATATTTAAACACAAGGCTACACTAATCCTGCAAACCTATAATCAAAGTTGTTACAATTGTAACATGTATAAGACACAGAGCATGTACGATGACATTATCCAATAAGTCCTTCTACTCTTTCATAACACAGTATGGCTTTATTTCATAGAGATTCGGTTTGCTACTTCCAGCACATAGATTATTGATGAGACGAACATTCAAAAAAAATAACAACTCAGTGTTTATGATATTCTACAAGATGTGTATAAAGTGAAACACGGAATATGTCAGACAAGAGAGAAACTTAAATGTTTATCACAGGAGATGCATTTGCAAAATCTTGAACATCGCATAGGAAAATAACATCATCAACTCAGAGGTCCTTGACAGAACTAAATTTAAAAAACACATCTGCAATGACTGGGGAACGTTTCCTGCAAAGGCTTATTCAAGTTCGGTGGTCGCATCCTAGAGGATATACTGTATGACCAGCTTCAGTGTGGATCACTAAATAGAGTACACTTCCTAAGTATTTTACTGTGATCTTTATATCGTCTTAATATTGGATGTACATGGCTTTGATTTTAATTTCTCGTTTAGTTATTTTCATAAAAAATGTAAGCCAACTCTTTCCATTGTGGTCTTTACAGAATTCGCACATGTTTGCAGATTTTCTTCATTCACTCATATCAAATGTGATTTTATCAGTAGAATCCAAATCATATAACTTGTCATTGTTCCACATTGGTCTGTGATGAACAATTCGACCCCACTACTAATTCTATCGGTTTCTTTTTGCCGAACCACTAAGGTACGGGGACGTAAATAAGCCAACGCCGGTTGTGAACCGGTGTAAAGGATGAACACACGCACACACACCGATATATACATATAGATACATACATATATATACATATATATATATATATATATATTATATATATATATA
>NC_068982.1:45751202-45757168 GCF_001194135.2 Octopus bimaculoides | reverse complement strand
TGTGTGTGTGTGTGTGTGTGTGTGTGTGTGTGTGTGTGTGTGTGTCTTTCTCTATCTCTATATCTATCTCTCTCTCTCTCTTGCTCGCTAGTTTGTTCATACACAATGACTCAACTCCTCATTACTTAACGTTTCGTGAGCATAGGACACATCTACCTCCTCAAATGTTTACTAGGTTAGAAACCGGCTCTTTCTCTATTGTAAAGAAATCTTAAAATAAAACTGAACAATGACATATACATACGTTGATGCATACATTCATATATACATACATTCGCAGATATGTAGATGCATATATACATACATTAGTGCATGCATACATACACACAAGCATACATACATTACACACTCACATACACACATACATATACACTCACATACACACATGAATACAAACACACATATATTCATACAAACACACATACATACATTCATACATGCATACTTACATACATACATACATACATACATACATACATACATACATACATACACATTCATACATTCTTACGAGTGAATGTATTTCCTAGGTATGACTTTATACTGCGTCCGGTTGTGGGGACCTGATTCAGGAATTCCAGGGTTTTGAGCAGTGTGCAACCACCCCTTAGCCATTATTGTTCCTTCGTCTACCCTGAACCGGAGTAACAGCACCTGTCAAGCGCCCAGCAATCGGGTAATTAGCAAATCAGCAGGGCAGACAGAACTTGTTAGCCTGAGAGAGCAACCCATCTTGGTGAAGGAAAAATCCTTATTCCATATCCTCACTACCTTGCCGCTATACGCAGCCATGGAAAAAGCTCCGGGAGTAAACCCTGAGGAAATACTGGGTGTGGGAGCTCCTGGGGCAATTGAACGTCGTTTGCAGCCTCGTTGTGGCAACTGTTGTGACGACGAGGCAATTCAACGTCGTTTGCAGCCTCGTTGTGGCAACTGTTGCGACGACGCTTGTGCCAAATCGTCACGGCTGTTTTATTCGACTAGATCCTTCAGTGAGGTGGAGAATGGGGACACGCTGTGTGGGAAACAACCTCACCCCCATACCGTACTCCCTAGGCTTGGATCCTATTGAGCACCCTATACTGGAGAGTTAGAACTGAGCAACTGAAAAAGCACCGGGATAGCCGCTTGTGTGTCAAAGACTGCCATCCGCGCATCGGATTGTTTAGTCACTGCTAACCCGATTTCGTTACGACAGACAACTAGGAACTTCATCCGTAGTCATTAATGACACGCGGATGCCTCAGAACTGTATCTATGTGCGTTCTATTCTATTTTTAATTATTTGAAACCTTTCTGTGCAGAAAGATATAAAGTTCTATCTTTGGAATGTAGATAACGAAAACAAATTGATATTTTGAACTTGAGAAAAGCCTCACATATTGTATGCATGTGTGCATGCGTGCGTGCGTGCGTGCGCGCGTGCGTGCGTGCGTGCGTGCGTGCGTGCGTGTGTGTGTATGTGTATGTGTGTGTGTGTGCGTGCGTGCGTGTGCGTGTGGATTTCCATATTAGTATGGATATGTACACATAGTTATGTTGATATAGCAACATGTATAGATATACATGCGAATGCAAGCAAAAGTACCATGCCCAACTATACCGTCTTATTATGTCTTTATATTTTGTTTGTAAAATTCTAGCTGTGAAATTGTGTGCTGAAACAAATTTTGTTGTGTCTTGAGAGAGTCATTGCACCAATAATAATAACACAGGCACAGATTCAATATCACTTCTTTATTATTAATATATTGGTTAAATGTCTAATCGATTGTTTGTTTAATGTGCAGGATAAACAATCCATCGGCTGTTTGTTAGTCAAAGTTCTTTGGTCAATGGCGTCACCTTTTCAGTGACATAATGACTTCCCCTTGCTCCAAGGTCTGCGCTCTAGAAAACCTTTCACAGCCTTTCGGTTCTTGGGGGCACCCTTGAAACACATTCCATATTTCAATGAACTCCAACATAAAAACTATTTACCTTCCATTTTTATTGGGGAGATTAAACATATGTAAAAGTACCCCTTGAAAAGGGTTTAATGTCTAAATCTATCGGCCGCCACTATGAAATTTGAAGAAAATTTTAACTAAGACCTTTATGCCAAATGCTTCTATGATTCTTTATATAGAGGCAATTTTCCCCGTAGTCCTTCTTGATACCCACAAATGATAGCATTCTCTATCTTCGAGAATATGCCGTGCGTGTCAGAAAATATAATGAATAGAGAATTAAACGCAAAAATGTGAAAAATATGCATTTAGGTATAATTAACCTATTTATTATTTCTAAGCGATTTCTCGCACAACATCCGCTGCTAGAAAACTTTAACCCGTTCATCAACTACAGTAACCGTGTTTTTAAAAAAAGCTTTATAATCGTAGAGAAGAATCACCTAACCCTAACCCTAACCCTAACCAGCACACATCAATCATCATCAATCATCATTCATTCATTCATTGAGTCATTCGTTCATTCATTCATTTATTCATCCATTTATTCATTCATTATCATAATCATTATGTTTAAATATCTGAGTTCCCATAATTTTCTGTATTAAACCATTTTGCATACGAAAGATCTTAACAGTTTTCTCCTTTCTTTTCAATAAACCTTTACATTTCTTTGTTGTTGGTATTTTAATGGCTGCATTTTTTCAATATTGATGACGAAAATTATAATTAGTCTTTCCTCTTTTTAAGACATTTTATATGTTCATCAAACCTTTACAATTTTTTATCATTTTTCAACTTTTCAATCCAACTAATTTTTTTTATTTCTTTCTCACTTTTCAGGAAAACGAAGAAGAACCAAAGGACAATGATTGTGAGCAGTTTCAGCCTGCGTTAATTAAATCTGAATCCCTAAACAATGGACAGATTACCTCACCAAAAAACAGGTATCAGCTGCTCACTGAGTCCAAGAAATCTCCTCCCCTACAATGGCGCCCGACACTCCAAAGAGCCGAAACAATAGACTCCACTCCAAAAAGCTCATTATCTGAGCTTCACTCACAGAAACGGAATTATGCTGAAAATTATCCGCGGCACCAGAATGGTTCGACTCGAATGCGGGCTAACAGCATTTCAACTGGAAGAATCAGGTATTCCGATCACAAACCTCACCGATCCCTTCCAGAGCAAAGCTTGTGTAGTCGAGTCAGTCCCCCCGTGCAAACCAAAAATGTAGCAACGAGTACCTCTCCACCTCCCTATGACCCAAATGGCCCAATATCCGAGTTGGATACTACACTAAGGAACTCTTTTAATTCACCATTTTTTCACCCTCAGAGCCCCCCGGTAAGTCCCTTGCCTAACTCTTCCCGATACCATATCCACTCTAAAGGAACGCAATGGACCCCATTCCAAGTGTCTGCAATGACAAGGACCAGTCCAATACACATGCAGCAGAAGTGTCTCAGGTCACCAAGAAGTCCTGTGGCAGCTTCTCTGATAAGATCTCAGTCAGTCGCAATTCCAAGGAGTCCTTCACCACAGTCGCTACTGAGAGTTTTATCTCAGGACTCCCAAAATAAACAAAGCCAACAGCAACCACATGTTCATCACCACCACCATCACCATCACCATCACCATTATCAGCAACACTTTCTCCAGCAACCACAACAGCAGCAGCAGCAGCAACAACAATCCCACCAACTCCAAAATCCACCACCTCCACCTCTACCACAAACACAATATCAACAACAACAGCACCAACAGCTTTACCAACAGCCACAACAGCAAATTCAACAACTCCAACATTATCATCACCCACAACAATTACAACTACAGCAACAACAGCAAATTCAACACCAACAACAACACCACCAACAACAACATCAACAACAACTACAACAGCCACCACAACAATTACAACAACTTCCACCACATAAAATTAGAACTATACAGCAAGAAAACAGTCCTGTCTTTACTTTTCAACAAAATACAATTATTTCATCACCAAATTCCTCTTCCAGGCACCAATGGAATCAAGTATCACTTGTACGATCTCAGACAATATCAACATCAAGAAGTCCACTGAATTTGCCAGCCTGGAACCTCGTTCCAGAATACGCACGTCCAAAACCCTTTCCAGCAGCTCGGATAGGTACGCAACGCATTCTGTCAACAAACCAACCTCTGCCTAACGCCGGTCCTCAAAACATATGTCCAGAAAATTGTAAACTTCCGGTTGTTCGGCACTCACTGTCAGTGCAGAGTACACCGTTGAACGCTACACGCCTAATTCATACTGCATCTACGCCATGTGCTACTGCCTTCTCGGATAGCACCATGAACTTTGCTGCCAACCAAAAGTGGCGCATCAAACACATATCCTATCCTTCTCCTGACTATAGTATGCTGCATAAGAAAAATCTGGAAAATGGATCTTTAGTTGATCAAGCCGACAATGTCAGTGATGTCAGTGATGACGTTAACAGGTAAGTGATTCATTATTACCCTTCTTTGACTATGTATGCCGTAAAGACTCATCATAATGTTGAATTACATGTAATATAGTGAAGGCGTAAGGCGGCGTGCTTGTAGAAACATTAGCACGCCGGGCAAAATGATTGGCGGTATTTCGTCTGTCTTCACTTCTGAGTTCCTCCCCCTCCTCCTCATCATCATTATTATAAGGCAGTGAGCTGGCCGAATAGTTAGCACCCCGGGCAAAATGCTTAGCGGTATTTCGCCTGTCGCTACGTTCTGAGTGCAAATTCTACCAAGGTCGACTTTGCCTTTCATTCTTTCAGAGTCGATAAATTAAGTACCAGTGAAACACTGGGGTTGATGTAATCGACTAGGCCCCCCCTCCCCACAAATTTGAGGCCTTGTGCCTCCAGTAGAAAGGATTATTATTATTATTATTATTATTATTATTATTATTATTATTATTATTATTATTATTATTATTATTATTATTATTATTATTATTATTATTATTATTATTATTATTATTATTATTATTATTATAAGCAGTGAGTTAGCACACCGGGCAAAATGCTTAACAATATTTCGTCCGTCTTCATATTCTGAGTTCAAATTTTGCCGAGGTCGACTTTGCTTTTCATACTTTCGAAATCAATAAAATAAGTACCAGCTAAACACTGGAGTAGATTTAATCGAAATAGCCCCTCCCCTGAAATTGCTGGCCGCGTGTCAAAATTTGAAAGCAATATAGTGAAGGCGCACAGCTTTGTGGTTAGGGTATTATTTGGTTCACGATCGTAAGGTTGTGAGTCCTGATTTCGGTTTTACGTTTTGAGCTCAAATTCTGCCAAGTTTGTTGTTGCCTTTCATCCCTTTGGGGTTGATAAAATAAGTACCGGTTGAGCACTGAGCTCGGTAAAATCGGCTACCCTTTCCTCAAAATATTTCAGTCCACGTGCCTGTTGTAGGGAGCATAATAGCATGTCAGAGTGTGCAGCGTAATTCCTACTGAGTAGAGGACTCAGTAAACAGTAAGATAGATTTATAGAGGTTTTCTTAGTCATTAAGAAAGCTTCTTGTGAACTATAGTCTTGCTCGATAGAGTTGACATTTGGCTACAGAATACCAACAACAATAATAGTCATCGTTTGTCAAACTAAATTTGATGGATTATCCGTTGATCATGAGGATGTGGAACCAATTGTCTGGCTTATTGAATTCCTGTTAGTGAAATTAACTTGTTAGTGGACAAGTATTCCACAGACACGTGCTCTTCTAACGTAGTTCTTTGACCGATCTAACATGGTCAATGTAACATGACTGGGTCTTAGTTCTCAGACAGAAAGCAGAGAATGAAAGAGAGAGAGGGTGGAAGGATGAAGAGAGAGAGAGAGAGAGAGAGAGAGAGAGAGAGGAATAATAAAGAATGAATGAAAGAGTGAAAGTGGGAGAGCAAGACACACAGACAGAAGATTCGACCTCGGTACTGGACTGGTACTTCATTTTACTGGCCCTGAAGGGATAAAATACAAAGCC
>NC_068982.1:45749203-45750698 GCF_001194135.2 Octopus bimaculoides | reverse complement strand
GGTTTCGATTCCCAGGCCGAGCGTTGTGTGTGTGTTTATTGAGCGAAAACACCTAAAGCTCCACGAGGCTCCGGCAGGGGGTGGTGGCGACCCCTGTTGTACTCTTTCGCCCCAACTTTCTCTCACTCTTTCTTCCTGTTTCTTGTGTAACGCTGCGATGGACTGGCGTCCCGTCCAGCTGGGAGGACCACATACGCCATAGAAACCGGGAAACCGGGTCCATGAGCCTGGCTAGGCTTTAAAAGGGGCGCATTAAAATTAAAATTAAATTTACGATTGTTTTATGAACATTATACAACCTGCTGTACTTAGATGCGATTTGATTTTGGAGGTGACTTCATTACTATCTCCAGCATGGCAAGCGACCAAATTAGAGGCTCCATTACCGGCTTGTCAGAGATACTGGCCGTGATGTTGATAGGGAAGGTGATGGCGCTAATGATTAAAACAGAGGTGGTGGTGGTGGTGATGATGATGATGATGATGTGCATAATGACGATAATGGTAATGATGATCTTCCTCATCCTGATCGTGATGAATGTGATTGCAATGACGATGGTTATGACGAAGGGGACTGGCAAAGAAATGGAGACGAGGAGGGTGAAGAAAGAGAGGAGGAAGCAGAGAGGGTGTATCTGTTTACATTCACATTTCAATTAATTGAAATTATATTGAAACGACAGAAGGAAATACATGAAGAAAATAAAGAAAGCGACAGAGACGGAGGAAAGAGTGAGCGAGAGAAAGATAGAGGGAGAGACCGAAAGAGAGAGGGAGAGAGAGAGAGAGAGACCGAGAGAGAGAGAAAAGGAATGGAAGGATTGAGTATGACGATACAATTAAAGATTTCAAAAGGGTTTTATACGTTGCTGCCATTCTATGTTTGAATTTGAAGAATCGCAGAGGTTTTGGAACAACTGTGAAGATCTGCATTGCTAATGCTTTCAGTTGTTTGCCTTAGGCACGTAATTCCATATTACTAGTTTTAATTCATCAAATCGAAAATTGACATAACTCTCAGTATTAAGTATTTTGCATTATAAAGAGTATGCAAACTTCTTATATGATACAAGCCATAATAATCCAACTGGATGGACAATACGAAACGACAAGCATATGCTATTTTATTGATTTTTGTCTTCACTTGATATAGCCTTTTTCATTCACATTGCCCTGTCTTTTTACTCTCAGCTCGTTGGTCTTTATATATATATATATATATATATATATATATTCATATAAGTCAAGTAGGAGGTAGTGTACTTAA
This sequence comes from Octopus bimaculoides, assembly GCF_001194135.2. NCBI lineage: Eukaryota > Metazoa > Mollusca > Cephalopoda > Octopoda > Octopodidae > Octopus > Octopus bimaculoides. Next base: position 45,749,431 of record NC_068982.1, on the reverse strand, counting down.
TGATGTACGTACAAAGAAGTTTGTTTCTTGGCCGAGAAATGGGGGGGAGGGATCTTGTGGTTCGTAAAGAAATGGGGAGACAATCTAAAGAAATTGGTTTCAGTTTTCGGAACAGTGCCAGCAATTTCGGGGGAGGGGTTAAGATGATTACATCGAACCCAGCATTTCACTAGTACAGTACATTTTTTTTTTCTTTTTTCGACCCGAAAGGATGAAAGGTAAAGTAGG
>NC_068982.1:45747728-45748192 GCF_001194135.2 Octopus bimaculoides | reverse complement strand
CGATTCCCAGGCAGGGCGTTGTGAGTGCTTATTGAGCGAAAACACCTAAAGCTCCACGAGGCTCCGGCAGGGGATGGTGGCGAACCCTGCTGAACTCTTTCACCACAACTTTCTCTCACTCTTACTTCCTGTTTCTGTTGTGCCTGTAATTCAAAGGGTCAGCCTTGTCACACTGTGTCACGCTGAATATCCCCGAGAACTACGTTAAGGGTACACGTGTATGTGGAATGCTCAGTCACTTGCACGTTAATTTCACGAGCAGGCTGTTCCGTTGATCGGATCAACTGGAACCCTTGACGTCGCAAGCGACGGAGTGCCAACATATACAAGTCGAGGAAGTATATAGTGTAACCGTAATGTAAACATTCAAACAACGTCACTAACTTGCCAAATCCTACTGCATTTTTACTTAGAAACTTTGATTCTTCAAAATCGTCTTGGTGTATAAGTCGACCCCCCCCCCC
>NC_068982.1:45740493-45747631 GCF_001194135.2 Octopus bimaculoides | reverse complement strand
TCTCTCTCTCTCTCTCTCTCTCTCTCTCTCTCTCTCTCTCTCTCTCTCTCTCTCTCTCTACTCCCAGTCTCTTTTCTCTTTTTCTCTCTCCCTCCCTCTCTCTTTCTTTCCTCTTTTTCTCTCTCCCTCCCTCTCTCTTTCTCTCTCGGATATCTGGGATATTTGCAAGAATGATTTCCAGCTAATTAGAAATAAAATCTTTCTCTTCCATATCTCTATCTTTATGTTCTGCATCTTTTCCTCTATGGATTTTTCCAACCATCAATAGTTGTTCACTTTTCCCTTTGCTTTGCCAACATCTGTTTTAAATAGTCTCTCCAGCAACAAGAAAAGAAAAAAAATCTTCCTACTGACTAGTAAAAATTAATTAACAAAAACGTATTCCAATGATATTCCATTTCTTTTTTCTGTCTCTTTGACATTTATGACAAAGGCTTCTGTTACCGATTCCATTCTGCCGACCCAATTCATCTTCCTCTTCTCTTCTCATCATTCCTACTAACACTCAATAAACCCTGCAAAGCACGAGGGAAGAACAATGGGACAAAATGTCTCGTGCAATATTCAAGAAATGTCTTCTGGCCCATGTTTCTCTTCCAGGCCTCAATCTACGAGCCTTCGACTGAAATACCAGTCATCCTAAAAATTTGCTTTTTCTCTCCCTTCTCTTTTCTCTCCTTTCTCCTTTCTCTCCTTTCTCTTTTCTCTCTCTTCTCCTTCCTCTCCCTTCCCTTCCTCTCCCTTCTCCTTCCTCTCCCTTCTCCTTCGTTTCCATTCTCCTTCCTCTCTCTTCTCCTTCCTTTCCATTCTCCTTCCTCTCCATTCTTTTCCTCCCCATTCTCAGCCGATTAAATAATAACATAAAAATCACAATAACCGTGTCATCACACAAGTTCCTTAATGATAGCAGTGACATTTCATGGATAATGAACATATAATCCTACAGATCTTAGTAAAGCTTTAATCTCAGTAAATACTTTTTTTATTTAAAAAAAAAGGAACTTACATTGAATTTTAGAATTCGAGGCTCTACCACCAAATGTATGCAAATAATATGAATATTAATTTTTTTACCAGAAGCTTTCTTCAAATACCATTTACCCAGCTTCCAGATTAACAAAATGAGGGAAATATTTAATGGCAGCCACGTTGTTTTCCAAATAGCCATCTGTTGGACAAACCGAAGTACTACCACATTCTAGAGGGTAGATATAAAATTTTCCCGTGCCACCACACGCCCTTATAGGTAGCATTACTTAAGCACAAGTAATTGGGGATACACCAAAATATCTTACAGTAATACGATAGTTTTGTGTGAGACCGGAATTTTCTAATGCAAAGATGTGAAATGAAGGCTTTAGATTGGTTGATATTTTATGAACATAACAAATTTGCATGGTGACGTTAAATAACTATTTTCTGGTTCGAAGATTTAGATTAAATGAAATTCATCAGTCTGCCACTTGCTCCATATCATTACAGGCCTGTTTTAACCGAGTGTCTGAAGTAAAGACAGTTGTTCATACAATGAGTTAAACAACTGAATTAAATTGTCTCTGCAATGCTTGTAGCTATAGAAGATACTGTCGTGACAAGAGGATTGTAATAAAGACAACTTCAGCGGCTTTTCGATAACATTTAGGAAACAAATACTTCGAATTTCCTGAGTGGTAAAAAAGCGCATGAGAACAATATATATTTGTATAAGGGCTTAGTCTGAAACAACCAATGCGAAACAATCGTTCTCTTATCAATGAAACAAGCTTTGTATTAAACTTACCCCATGCATGAGCAACACACAATTTCAGAGATTGGTCGTCGCCTTAAAAACGCAAAATATATGAGAACTATGATTAGTTGCTTCCAAGCACCATATTATTACTCAGATATTCGATATTGTGTTAGTATCATGCATACACACACACACACACACACACACATATTCCCCCATTCCCCCACACACATAGTTATAGACCGCATCCATAAGGCGCAGTCTATGATTAGTAGACTGATTAGTTAAAGCCCCACCCGCCAAGTAATTACCGCCAGTCTTATTCGCTGTTTATTACCGCCGCCTTAGCGAAGACGGAGGTATTGTTTTCAGTCGTGTTTGTTTGTTTCTTTCTTTGTTTGTCCGTGGACAAGATATCTCAAGAACCGCTGGATGAATTTGGATGAAATTTTCAGGGATGTTGGTCTCGTGACTGGCACGAACTGATTAGATTTTGGGATCGATCTAGTGCAGGACAAGGATTCTGGATTATTTTTCTTGTTTTTTTTTACTTAATTTTTGAGAGCAGTCGGGTTCATTTTTAGTATTCTCGCTTGTGAGAGCAGTCGAGTTTATTTAAGATATTCTCGTTTTAAAAATCATCTCTGGCTAATCGTTGAGAAGATGTTAATGTTGCCTTGGCGGAGGTTTACGCTCTCTGGGTGCTCTCAAGATATATATCACCTGCACTCAAGCCTTTTTAATGCCCGCCTCTTCTCTACTTATACCTATTGTGTTTCGTCACAACAGATCATACACTAATTTTTTCTTCCTCCCAGGGCCACTAACTCACATGAAATCATTGTTGTTTACGATTTCCCTGCAGATTTGAAACTAAACATCGACTCTGTTAGTTTATTTAGTCAGAAAAAGTCTGCAAAGTCCGTTAACAATGTCCTTCATCGTTTTACTAATTCGTAAAAACTAATATAAGACTTTGAATATTTATCAGTTTTTAAGGTGGCAAGCTGGCAGAAACGTTAGCACGCCGTGCGAAATTCTTAGCGTTATTTCGTTTGTTTGTTTGTTCTGAGTTCAAATTCCACCGAGATCGTCTTTGCCTTTCGGATTCAATAAATTAAGTACGAGTTGCGTACTGGGCTCGACTACTCCCACCCCGCCAAAAAAGAATTTCTGGCCTTGTTCCTAGAGTAGAAAAGAATATTTATCAATTTTTTTCCTTTTCTTTATTCAAATAAAGAATTGAAAATTCGTGCGAGTGCATGTCAAGGTTCTACGAAGAATCTAGAAGTTCAATTCTCAAAGCATAGAAGAACTAGTACTCCTTATCTCCTTTAAACAAAAGGTTTTTCAGAAGAATCTAGATGAACATCACTTATTAAAATACTTGTCATGCAGTTGATACTGAAATCATAGAGATGAATTTTTATCACTTATTTATATATGAACCAGTGAACAATACCATCGTTGCTTACAGGTTTCCAACTGGTCAATTACTGGTTTGCTGCATTTGTAGGTAGCAAGGGAGTGTTTGTACAACTTGGCAGAACAAATATTAAACAAAGTGTTTCTCTCCGGTATTTAAATCCTTTGCAGGTATAAATCGTTGAACGTTACGCGCATAAGCGCTCGTGTATTTAAACATATGTGGGTTTTGTTTTTTTTGTTACTCTAAGTACAAGGCCTCAAAGTTTGGGGTGGGGCCTTATCGGTTACATTGACCCCAGTGCTGAACTATTACTTAATTTTATTGACCTCGAAAGTATAAAAGCAAAGTTGACTTCAGCGGAATTCGAACTCATAACGTAAAGCCGGAAGAAATTCCACTAAGCATTTTATCCGGTGGGCTAACGACTCTGCCATCTCACCACCTTGTCTATAAACACAGTAATGCTGATCAGTTGGATTGAACTTGAATTCACATGTATGTCAAGCAAATTTCTTAGTCACCCAAACATACCATTCTCGTTTCCATGTGTCATAAAACAGTTATTACATATTGTAGTTCTTTTCACAGATGTCAATACAACACAATAACCTACGCAAGAAAATGTGTTAGTTGATTGCTAGTGAGACCTTCGCCAAATTCATTGCTAATTATTGCATCCGCTGTTTGCAAACTGCTGTCATCCTAAATACATCTCCGATATACCTTTCACTCACTCTCAACAAATATCAAATATTAACTATCACCAAAATTACTTTCAATAATTTGCCAACATAAGAGCAGTGGATTGCTAGATTCGTTAGAACGTCCAACTAAATGCTAATAAACATTTGTTTCGGCTCGCTACATTCTGAGTTCAAATCCCCCATCCCACTCGAGGTCAGCTTTGCCTTTCATCTCTCTGGTGTCTGTAATGGGGTCGATGTAATCGGCTAAATCTCCAATCCTATTCCCCCAAATTTATAGTCAAGGCCTACGTTAGAAATAATGATTGACCAATATTATGAAGAAAGTGGCAGCAATAAATGAAGATTTGTTTGATCACAAGTGACCAGAGGTTAAATATCAACTGGACAATAAAGGAAATTTACATTAAAATTGCATAAAAGTATCGAGTCATTGCGACTTTAGTACAAGCAATATGCGGGCACTTTGACATGGTGGTCAGTAACAGTATGATGAGTCACAATGTATCATTAATCACACTAGTCTTGGATTTCTAAATGGTTGCCAGTAGCAACATGTTATCAGCCAAACCAGTTTCAGTGGATTTTTTAATGGCGGTCAATTACGATGTGATATCAATCACACTAGTCTCAATGGATTTTGTCATTGGTGTGAGTCACGGTCCGTCATCAATCACTCTAGCATCAGTGGATTTTGTAATTGTGGTCAATTCCAATGTACTATTAATCAGACCAGTCTTAGTGAATTTTGTAACGGCTTTGAGTCACAATCCGTCATTAATCACACCAGTATCGTCGGATTTTGTAATTGCGATCAATTACACTCTGCTATCAGTCACACTCTGGTACCAATCACAGTGGATTTTGTAATGGTTGTGAGTCACAATTTGTCATCAACCATACCAGTATCAGTGGATTTCTTAATGGTGATCAGAAACATTAAGTTGTCAAACTCAGCAATATTGGCAGTGAATGGGGGTGGAGGACTGGAGTCTTCAAGAACTTTATAATGCCATACTATCATCTCAACATGGAATCTTCTACAAAGTCGTACAACTTTCCAGAATTTAAGCATTCCTCAAAATGCAACCTGTCAGCTTAAAAGAAAGGAAACATTAGTTTTAAATACGTTTTGCATGAAAAAAAACATGGCTTACGTTTGATAGGGAACCTGATCTGTTAGGGTAAACTTGGGGATAAAAGTCAATTACAATAACAATAATAAAAGGATAATAGTTGTGGTTTCTCCGTCTGTCTCGACTACGAGCATTTAATTGTTTGGCCAACTGAAATATTGAGTTCAAATTTTGGCACAAGGTCAGTAAGTTCGGAGAAGGGGTCTAGTCAGTTACATTGACCCAAGTACTCAACTAGTGCTAATTTCATCAATCCCGAAAGGATGGAAGGTAAAGTCGACCTCGGCGGAATTTGAGCTTAGAACGTAAAGATGGACGAAATGCTGCTCAACAGTTTGCCCGATGAGCTAACGATTCTGGTAGCTTGCTGCCTTAGACCAACTGAAATGTTATTTGAGTGGAAATAGCTGAGCCGTTCATAACCACATGGAACATATATCTTTATCGTAATCCTCAGACCCAATCATCGTTAGAATGTTGTAACAAGGCTGGAAGTTTAAATTGCAGATGCGCGCCAGAGAGAAATAAAAGAGAGAAAGAAAGAAGGTGGGGAGAGGACCCAGATAGCCGGAATAAATGGTGGTAGGCTTTCGTAGTCCGAGAAAGACTTCTGCAATTTCTTGCTGAACGACTTGTACTACAAACGATTTATTTTTATAATGATCAAATGTTTATGCTCACTCATTCCATCAAATCGGCATTTCTTGAACAGTTGCGCACAGTGTACCAAGCGGCAAGTGTTGAAGTAGTCATAGAACAACGTGAGCTACAGTGTTCTGCTCAAGAACACAACGCAACACCCGATCCAGGAACTGAAACCACGATCTTGCAATCGTGAGCGCATCACACTAACCACTATGCCATCCCACCTCGTCGGAACAAACACTGCAAAAAATAATCTATCCAACGTTTTATTGATTCAGTCAGTCTAAGAACTTACAGATATGCGATACAGCTGCTGCAATTAAATTTATTTTATGTCCTTATTTAGCTCTAATCCAGAAGTATTACGTTCAAAGACATTCCGGGTATGGCCATCACGTCTTTATTCACGTATAATGTACGAGTACTCTTGAATAAATTATCCAATGTGTTTCTGTTATGACAGCAGGATGTAGTACGAAGGAAAATTTGGCTTCAATTTCTTACAGATTAATTTAACGAGTACAGGCTCCCTGATGGCATCGTAGAACGTTGCTGATGCTGTTGTTATTTAGCTCTCGGTCAATCTAGATCGAGCACAGTTATGATCAAATGTATTTCAGCTGTTACCATCCTGTCTTTTTGTATTACTTTTATACAGATACGTGGAGGCGCAATGGCCCAGTGGTTAGGGCAGCGGACTCGCGGTCATAGGATCGTGGTTTCGATTCCCAGACCGGGCGTTGTGAGTGTTTATTGAGCGAAAACACCTAAAGCTCCACAAGGCTCCGGCAAGGGGTGGTGGTGAACCCTACTATACTCTTTCACCACAACTTTCTCTCACTTTTTCTTCCTGTTTCTGTTGTACCTGTATTTCAAAGGGCCAGCCTTGTCACACTGTGTCACGCTGAATATCCCCGAGAACTACGTTAAGGATACACGTGTCTGTGGAGTGCTCAGCCACTTGCACGTTAATTTCACGATCAGGCTGTTCCGTTGATCGGATCAACTGGAACCCTCGACGTCGTAAGCGACGGAGTGCCAGCAACAACAAATATAGATACAGCGAACATAGTATCACATTTTCCAACGTGTCCTTCTCTAAGATGGTGTAAAGAAAGATTAGGTTGCTTCTTTTAGCAAGTTGAGTGACCACGTAAAGTCATTATTGAATGGTTTAGTAATTAGTAATTCATAATTAGTGATGGAGTACAGAGATGCGGGATGGTAACAGGTAGATACTTTTGTATGTATAAGGTATTAATTTTTTTGTAGTGATGTAAAGAACCCCTCCGATCATGAATGGCCATGGGATTGAACCTAGAAAGTTACCCTCCGAGGCACAGGTTCAGGCAAAGTTGCTTATGGAAGACCAGCAGTTGTCCATGCATACCAGTCTCCTCTTTCTACACCACCGATGTTATCCGAGGGAAAGGCAAAGGCTGATACAGCTTGACACCTGTGAAGTCGCATCTCATATATATATATATATATA
>NC_068982.1:45732709-45738423 GCF_001194135.2 Octopus bimaculoides | reverse complement strand
ATTTGTATCATAGTTGATTATTGAAGCCTCTACATAGTTGCTCGATCTGCTAAAAATAGCAACTGAATCGCCCTCATATTTTACATTAACGTATTCTAAAAAGGAAAAGACCAATAGGAAAATGCAAACTTAAAACCATTTATATTTGAAACAAAATTACCAATATGAGATTATCACGTTTGCAACATCTGTCATCATAGGTCTGTAATATTGGTTTCAAATTTTGGCACAAGACTATCAATTTCGGGGGAGAGGTAATACATGGGCTCCAAAAATCATCTGATACTTCTTCTATCGATCTCGAAAGGATGCAAGTTCAATTCGGCGGAATTTGAACTCAAAATATGAAGATAGACGAAATGCTGCTAAGCATTTCACCCGGCGTGCTAACGATTCTGCTTGCTCACCGCCTTTATATGTCTGTAGTATTAAAAATTATTGACTCGTTAGAGCGTTGGATATATTATATTCGTTTCAGATTACTGCGCCCTGTGTTCAAATACTTCTCGCGTCAATTTCACGTTTCATCTCTTCAGGATCGAGGAAAAAAAGACGTGCTCTCAGTACTAGTCTTGGTTCTCCTCTTTCCTTTTATTTTTCTTCTGTTTTTCTATCTCTCTTCCAAAAAGAAATCGTCTGTGGTTAGACCTGGTGTGGAATGGGCTCCAATATTTCTAAAACAATGCCTAAGATATGCTACATGTTGTGACATCGCCCTTAGGATTCTATCAAGAGCTGAGGGTTCAAGGCAAAGCAAAACAGAATCAGAGCCTATCTAGGCCTCAAAAACAACGACAACAGTAGCAACAATAAGTTTTGTCAGTCAAGTCACTTTAACGAACTTTGGCAGGTATTTCATTAAGATCCTGAATGATCTGACAAAGAGAGAGATTTACTTAATTGTCCAAAGCAGGAAATAACGAACCTGCACTCATGAATGTTGCGTTACTGAGAGAAACTTGCTCTGAAATGAGATTATCTCATCAGCAAACTATCCGCTAAATCCTCTTTGAAGTGTTGCAGAACATGATCTCTTGTTTGAGCTGAGCAGTATTTATGATCTGATTCTAATCTTATTAACACAAATGATTTGAGTTGGCTTGTCCAAATGCGTGGCTAGTGATGGGGATGATGATGATGATGACGACGGCGGCGGCGGCGGTGGTGGTGATGGTTGTGGTGGTGGTGGTGGTATTCATGATCGTGATGGTCTTACTCATGATTATGTTGCTAGTAGGGGACACGGTCGTAGGGGTGGATGGGAACACAGTGGCCATAGTATTGGAGGTGGTACAGTGATGATGGCATTAATTATGAATATCAAGAGGCTGCTGCTGATGATGATGATGATGGAAACTGGCGGGGCGGGATGAAAGCAGTGGTGTATTGACTAGTGGGAAATATATCTGTCATAGTTGTGGTGCTGGTAGGTTGGTGGTATCGGTAGTACTAGTGTTGACGATAAAGATGACGATGGTAAAGATGTTGATGATGACGACGACGACGACGACGGTGAAACACGATGACGTTGGTGATGATGATGACGACGATGAAGGAGGAGGAGGAACCGGTGGAGGATGAAAAGATAAAAAAAACATAATTTGTATGAAAACCAGCAGTTCTTAGATATTAATTTATAGCCTGTTGGAATATTTCATTCAACCCGATTCGATGGATTATTTACAGAATTCCAGCTGGTACTTTGGTTGGCTGTTTTAGCGGGGTTTATGAATAACAAAGGAAACCAACCCCACCTCGCTCCCCAACCCTGAGCCTCTTCCCTTTCTTCTGTTCGTGCATTTCTTTTTCTTTCTTTTTTTTATAATTTCACTAACGCTATCTCTGCTTTTTATTTTTTTCTCCTCACTCTTTACTTCTTTTCACTGCTGCTCATTCTCTCTTCTTTCCCATCTATTTATTATTTTTTTTTTTATTTATTTAATTATTTATTTATTTAATTATCTTCTTTCATTTTATTTTCGATTCAGAAAAAATTAAATATTTCTTTCCAAAGCTCTTTCAAAGTTTATTTGTAAAAGTGAAAGGTACTATAATGGTTATCATGATTTCAGTAAACAGGATGGTATTACTACTACAACTATCGCTGCTACTCCTCCTCCCCTTCCTCCGACTACTACTATTATTACCACCACCACCACTCCTCCTCCTTTTCCTCCGACTACTACTACTATTACCACCACCACCACTACCACCACTACTCCTACTTCCACCACCACCACCACTCCTCCTCCGACTACTACTACCATTACCACCACCACTACTCCTGCTACTACTACTACTACCAGCACCACTACTCATACTATGACGACGAAGACTTACTATTGCTTCTACTACATATACTACAGCACACACCACTACTAACACAAGTACTACTACCACTATTACTGCTGCTTCCACTTGTAAATTCAACAATCCACCATTCAGTTCTAAGGAAGGAATTGCATAGTAGAGATTTTAAGTTAGCACTGCTGGTTAATATGAAAATGCTAGCAATAATTTCACTGTGCTCCCATATTTAAAGGGATGAGTCTTACATTGTTAGTACAATATTGATACCTATTTAAAAAGGCGGCGAGCTGGCAGAACTGTTAGCATGCCGGGCGAAATGCTTCGTGAATAATTGTGAATACTGTTGTGTTACTTTGTGAAAACTGTCTCGGTGAATAATTCTGATTTTTGTGGAATTATTACGGTTGCATTTCGCGTGAGCTGCTGCATTTTTCCCAGCTATGGTAAGTGGTAGTGTCTCCAGTATGGAGAGCTACGCCAAAGCCACTGCGGTGAGGAAGCCAGTGCCGCTAGAAACCAAGTTAATCAAGTTGGATATGGAGGAGGTGACCAGAAGCAGGAATTTGATAGAAGTTGAAGGAGACTCGTACAAATTGTGTCCCCCAAAAGAGACTAAAGAAAATAAAATTCTCAGGACAGTAGTGTATCGTACACCGGCTGTAGAAACCGGTAAAATTGAAATGGTGACGGAAGAGGAAATCGAGGAGTGACTGGGTGAAATTGTCAATGGGGCCACGTACATCAACAGAGGAAGAAAGTTCGGTACGGTTGAGATGAGGTTCGCCACTATAGAAGAGGCAACCAAGCATGCAACCAACATATTAAGAAGTGAGAAAATAGCATTGCTACCAAGCTATAGAGGAACAAGAAGTGTGAAAATATGAATTCCCAGAATTACACCAGATATTAAACCAGAGTGGTTGGTTGCAACAGTGCTGGCTGCAACTAAGGAGGAGCTGCAATTGGGACCAGTGGCGAAAACAAAAGTGTGCAAATGGTGGGGATTTGGACTCGAAATGTGGCTTTTTGCCATATTCGAGGACATAGAAAGAATTCCCTACCAGATAGAAATGGAGGACGAGAAAACGTTAAATGTCGTAGTGGAGGGAAGAAAACCAAATTGTTATATATGCGGGGAGAGAGGTCATATGAAGACCAAATGCCCCCTATATGAGTTCACACAGCCACGGCAAGAGAAAGTACAAACAGAGGAGGAAAGAATTGTAGACCACACTGAGGAAATAAAAGAGAGACAAAAGTGTGAAACAGAGAAAACAAAGGAGAAGAACGAAAATGAAGCTACTAACCCTAAAAAGCGAAGGAAAAATAAGTCAAAGGAACGGTCAACAGAAAACAAAGAAGAGATAAAAAAGCCAGAAACTAATAATGTACAAGAAGAGGAGGAGAGAACGGTTAAAGATGTGAAATATAAGGGGGGTTTGATAAAGTACGAGAATTGCGAGCAGATGGAGAGAAAAGTCGAGAGGTTAGAAGAAATAATAAGAGTGAAAATGCCGGAGAAATGTGCTGAAAAATGAATTTTGATACGTGAGGAAAGATGCTTCAAGTGCATAAAAGAACTTGGTGAAAATATAATAACGAAACGGATATGGTTGGTGGAGACACCACCCCCACGAATTGATTATTTGCAGTTGTTAAGGACGGACGTAACAATGATTAATGGAAGAAAAATAACGCGAGTATTTCAATTTTTTGAGTTGCAAAACCGTTAAAATGTTTACATGATGTTGAACGTAAAAGTGAAAAACTGGATAAATGTAACCACCCGACTTCGGGGATCGAGTGGACATTGCGCCTCATTTTTTTCATTATTGCATATTATCATTTTATTTTAATTACCCCGAATTTATGTTTGCGTTTTGTACTGTCTTTGTTTTGTGATGTCTTAAAAATTCTTTGTATAACCCTTTATGGGTAATAACGAAATCGGTATAACGGCTCTGTGAATTATAGTAAATTATTGTGAATACTGTTGTGTTACTTTGTGAAAATTGTCTCGGTGAATAATTGTGAGTTTTGTGGAATTATTACGGTTGCATTTCACGTGAGCTGCTGCATTTTTCCCAGCTATGGCAAGTGGTAGTGTCTCCAGTATGGAGAGCTACGCCAAGGCCACTGCGGCGAGGAAGCCAGTGCCACTGGAAATCAAGTTGGATATGGAGGAGGTGACCAGAAGCATGAATTTGATAGAAGTTGAGGGAGACTCATACAAATTGTGTCCCCAAAAAGAGACTAAAGAAAATAAAATTCTCAGGACAGTAGTGTACCGTACACAGGCTGTCGAAACCGGTTAAATTGAAATGGTGACGGAAGAAGAAATCGAGGAGTGCCTGGGTGAAATTGTCATCAACAGAGGAAGAAAGTTCGGTACGGTTGAGGTGAAGTTCGCCACTATAGAAGAGGCAATCAAGCATGCAACCAACATATTAAGAAGTGAGGAAATAGCATTACTACCAAGTTATAGAGGAAGAAGTGTGAAAATACGTATTCCCAGATATTAAATCAGAGTGGTTGGTTGCAACAGTGCTGGCTGCAACCAAGGATGAGCCGGAATTGGGACCAGTGGCGAAAACAAAAGTGTGCAAATGGTGGGGATTTGGACTCGAAATGTGGCTTTTTGCCACATTCGAGGACATAGAAAGAATTTCCTACCAGAAGTGGAGGACGAGAAAACGTTAAATGTCGTAGTTGAGGGGAAAAAACCAAATTGTTATATATGCGGCGAGAGAGGTCATATGTAGACCAAATGCCCCCTATATGAGTTGCCACAGCAAGGGAAAGCACAAGCAGAGGAGGAAAAAAATTGTAGACCACACTGAGGAAATAAGAGAGACAGAAGTGTGAAACAGAGAAAACAAAGGAGAACAAAAATCGAGCTACTAACCCTAAAAAGCGAAGGAAAAATAAGTCAAAGGAACGGTCAACAGAAAACAAAAGAGATAAAAAACCAGAAACTAATAATGTACAAGAGGAGGAGAGAACGGATAAAGATGTGAAATACAAGGGGGTTTTGATAAAGTACGAGAATTGCGACCAGCTGGAGAGAAAAGTCGAGAGGTTGGGAGAAATAATAAGAGTGAAAATGCCGGAGAAATGTGCTGAAAAATGCATTTTGATACGTGAGGAAAGATGCTGGGAGTGCATAAAAGAACTTGGTGAAAATATAATAACGAAATGGATATGGTTGGTGGAGACTCCACACCCTAGAACTGATTATTTGCAGTTGTTAAGGACGGACGTAACAATGATTAATGGAAGAAAAATAACGCGAGTATTTTAATTTTTTGAGTTGCAAAACCGTTAAAATGTTTACATGACGTTGAACGTAAAAGTGAAAAACTGGATAAATGTAACCACCCGACTTTGGGGATCGAGTGGACATT
>NC_068982.1:45724662-45732027 GCF_001194135.2 Octopus bimaculoides | reverse complement strand
TCTCTCTCTCTCTCTCTCTCTCTCTGACACAGACCCACACCCGCATACACACATACACGAACACACGCGCTTATACTTACATATATATTCTTTCACTTGTTTCAGTCATTTGACTGTGGCCATGCTGGAACACCACCTTTAGTCGAACAAATCGACCCAAGGACTTATTCTTTGTAAGCCTAGTACTTATTCTATCGATTTCTTTTGCCGAACCGCTATGTTACGAGGACGTAAACACACCAACATCAGTTGTGAAGCGATGGTGGTGGGAGACAAACACACACACAAATACGTATATATATATATATACGACGGGCTTCTTTCAGATCCCGTCTACCAAATCCTCTCACAAGGCTTAGGTCGGCCCGAGGCTGTAGCAGAATACACTTGTGATAAGAAACTTACTTCGCAACCACATCGTTCCGGGTTCAGTCCTGCTGCGTGGCACCGTGAGCAAGTGTCTTCTGCTATAACCTCGAGCTGACCAAAGCCAAGTAAGTGGATCTAGTAGACGGAAACTGTAAGAAGCCCGTCGTATATATTATATATACAGACTGGTTTCCACACAGTTTCCGTCTACCAATCTCACTCACAAAGCACTGGCCGGTTCGGGGCTGTAGTAGAAGACATGAGCTCAAGGTATCCCGTAGTGGGACTGAACTCGAAACTTTGTAATTACCAAGAGAGCTTCTAACGAGATAGCCATGCCTGGTCCTATAATGAATAAAGCGTCTGAATTTGACATCCAAACAATAAAAATTACCGTCACTACATGTGAAAGCAGATTGAGATCAATTTCATCTTAGTTTACAACTTTACAATTTATTTCGTTAATCCTCGGTTGAACCTTAGATTTAAAACCATCATAAGAGTAGCAATCTCGTAGTGCTGAAATTGACAGATTTCCAATGGTATTTAGCGTTTCACACGTTGTTCTAGTATTAGATCCGCTATATTTTCAGCATGCCTTCGTTTTAATTACAGAAATCCAAGGAAAGAATATTTTATACTAATTTTCCCTTTCAAAATCGATATTTCATAATCGGAATTTCATAATGTTCACATAGTTTTCTGTAGTAGAGAAAAAAGAAAGGATTTTTTTCCATGCAAGTTAAATATTTTTAGGGGAAGTCTGTCTTGCAGAAATGTTCTTTATGTAGTTATGGTTTATGTTTACTCTACGAATAAATTCTCCCAGCTCTTTTCCGTATAATCTTTCCAGGTGCAGATATACATTAAACACAATAGACGAGAACAAAATTTGACAAATATGGTATTAGGAAAGAATGAGTCTCTTCACGCTTCGTCCAAGAGTCCTTCATTGCAAGAAAAGAAATCGGGAAATATAATAAGAGAGAGAGAGAATGATAAAACGTCAGTGAAAATACAATATACAAGAGAAGGCAGGGAAATTTTTATAGGGGAGGTTAAAGAAAGGACCAATGGACGGATGTGTGGATGCAAGTATCAAAATGTATTACGTTGAGGAACTTGCATCAAAGTGTAAAGAGGATATACATCTAATTTTTTCTGTCTGCATAACGTATTTCTTAATGGATGTTGAAGTGGACATATGTGGAAGGATTCAGCCCGTGTAATTGTTAGATTAGTGGTATGAAAGCGCGAAAGAATGTGAGAGCTTGTGCGAGTGTGTGAGAATAAAGATATTGATGAATCACATATGGTGGCGAGAGCAATGTGGAAGGTGTTGCTATTGCTGTGTGTGGAAATGTATAACAAAAATACTTTGAAATGAAAAAAGTTTTTTAACAAAGGCGGAAATTTAATTTAAAATTTGAAACCGGGTGAAAAATGCTTGAATTTTCTAATGAGTAAATAGGTTAAAAGCTTTCTGAAAAATACAGGAAAGTAGGCAAAGGATCCAGGGAATTTACTAGAGAACCCAGATGATGGGAAATAAATATCTAACAAAAAGGTAAATGTCATAATCAACGAAGGACATTAATTAATTCAAATCAAGGATGTATATATTTTTGCGTATGTATGTATATATATATACCTCTTAGTGAAACAGCTGCAGGAAGGAATTTCTATGTATGAATTGTAATGTCTTTAAATAAAAACATCTGTACGTAAATTTCAATTCATTTTCTTATTTAAAAAGGTTTAACTACCCATACGTTTCGTTGGTAAACTAATATACTTGGTTTTCTCTCAACGCTGATATAAACCAGTGAACTAAGATGCTCGCATACGTAAGGGACTTTAGTTCCTTGACTAATTATATATATATATATATATATATATATATATATATAACAAATGGTAGAGACGGAAAATGGAATATGTGAGAAACTTTATTGCTCACAATGATCGTTTCAACACATCATGCATCGATCCCTTGCTGATGGGATGCTGTACAGCAGGTTGTAGTGCATCCCCTGGTACAGACGCAGTGAACGTGCTTTATCGGCTTACTACTAGGAACAAGCCTTTTGTTTCAGACTACTCTTTTTTATAAGTTGTACACATTTTAAAGTCTTGTGTTTTATTATCACCTTCTTATCACTTTCGATAAGGATTTGTAGGGATTGTTTTTGTTTTCAGTTCCCACATTCTGCATTTTTCTATTTTCATATCAATACAATTGGATAATCTGTGCATTTCTTTTCAAAATATTTTATCACGTGAAATCTTCATTTGGCGGCAATTCCTTTCTTGGTGGATCTTGACAGCGATAACCAGCGGTTAACTTTAATATCCTTGCCTTTGTGAACTGACATATTGTTTGTTGCTTTGTCATAATTTGAGACCTGTTTCTGTTGCACACTCATACAACATTTATCTTTTGGAATTTCATAATGTTCACATAGCTTGCTGTGTTTAAAAGACCAAATTTTGTTTTGCTTGTAGATATACTTTTAGTGCTGGATATCTTGAGACGAGGTAAATTTTTTTCCCACCCTCCACATTCCTTAACGAATGTAGTCTGCTTCATTGCATACTTTTGTGGTGGCAGAGCTTTCTGTTGAGAAGATTTCTCTTTTGTGCTGCATTTAAGAAACATTCGGTCATAAAGTCACGTGCTTCATAGTCGGTCCTTCTATTCTTCCTTTCCTATTTCCACTCTGCTAGTCTTTTCTGGTATTTGGCCATACTTTTCTTTTTCTTTTTCTTTGGTTTGTCATTATCTAGCCCTTATTTCAGCTTAGTGTTTGAGATTTTTCCTCGGTTTCTAATACTTTTTCTCTCTTTGCCCATAACTGCCTACCACTTCAGTTTTTGTGTTCGTTACATTCTTGAAAGCAGAAACAATCTTTTTATTCTTTTTTGTTCATCTCTAAAATTATTTGTATTATTATTTCCTTAATAAAATATATTTATAATCATATAGCGAGTATTGTAAAATAGTTTTTTAGTTGTTTGAAGCCAATATCTCCCCTACTTGTGATAAATATAATTTTTCAATGTAAGATTTCAGTTGGAGTTTTTTTTTTGTTTTTTTTTTTTGTCTAGTCTTGCTAATTGATTTAGCGTACAATAGATTACTTTAAGTGTAACTTATTAGTAAATCAACTAGAAACAAGAAGCTTATTACCTTGTTCTTGCTTTTACTTCCGTTATAAATATTTATATTATGCGACTATAACATCCCGTCCAAACATGTTTGTGTGTGCTGCACTTTGTCAAGCTCATTGACTTCCAAATTTTAGTTTGTATTCAGTTTATTTCTCTTATCACTGTTTCTTTATCTAGCAAGGTATTAGTATTATAAATTAAGTATTCTCTCTTAAAATTTGCCTAGGTGCATTTTTCTAATCTAAATCTCATACCAATACTTCTTGTGAATTCATATACACTTTGCAGCAGTGTTTCTAGTTCTTTACTATCTGCACCGAATAATTTCCATGCACGAAAGTCGACAGATTTTCCTCCTATAGCATATGTATCCGAGTTCTGTCTGGTGTAACATTTTGGCTAAAATTGTTTGCACTGAGCAGTAAAGAATTGTAGAAGGAGTTTCCTTTTAGAATATTCCTAATCAAATGTACACAGATTTAGTTTTTTACAATTCCCTTTTCTCTGTATCTGCAGAATTGCTTTACATATACTCATAATGCATTTAATATATATACATATAATAGGTACTAACTAACTTATGGGTCATGTTTACACGATCAAAGAATGAAATACGTCCTTCTGGTAGTTAATCCATGCCATGCTCATACTCTCCTCTTTCCAACAATCTCAGGTTGTGTCTTTCTTGATCATCAAACAACCTTTCTATCCATATGAATCTTTACAACATAAGCTCTTTTGAAAATAGTTAATATTTCTCCAGATTTGTATTTATTTATTTTCTTTTACTTTCTGGTTTTGAGTCTTACCAGCGACGACCTCCTCTTTATTTATTTAATGATTTCGTGTTCGAGAAAATAAGTATCGCTCAAATACCGGTTTAGATATAATTGACCCAAATGTGCGAACTTATTCATGTATGGGTCTCTATTTTGAGCAGAATGACAGCAATTTCGGGGATGGAGTAAATCAATTACATCGACTCTAGTCATCTACGAGTGCTTATTTTATTGACCACGAAAGGATAAAATGCAAAGTCGACCTCGGCGGAATCGTTAATCATTTTACCCCACTTGCTAACGGTTCTGCCAGCTCGCCGCCTAGTTCGTATATTTCGAACCACTACAATTGTTTTTTTATTTTTGTCTGACTATTGTAGCGTTATTTTCTGATTATGTTTTGTCTCTTCTTGCAGTAGTAGCAGTGATGCATCTATATGTCGTATTTGCCATGAAGGAGAGAGCACAGCCAAACTTATTTCGCCTTGTTATTGTACTGGATCAATGGGGAAGCTACATGTAACATGTTTGGAACGATGGTTAGGATCTTCTTATATGAACAGGTGTGAAATTTGTGGTTACGAATACATTGTGTTACGGCAGCCAAAGCCGTTCATTGAGGTAAGTTGCCAATCATTTTGATACTGTTTATTAATTCATTATTTAGCGGCAGCGGTTTTAGGTAGCGCGAGTTGCAGGTACGATATGTTGAGTGGTATTATGTTTGTCTCACGAACGATGATTTCTATTAGTATGGCTTATAGGACTAAACATGGAAATACAATTTTACAGAAAATCGATAATATATGACAAATGGACAATCTATCATCTACGTCGACCTTATCAGCGTAACTTCGGACAATTTTCTACGCTAGTTTAAGCTACATTTAATATCTTCCGAAAGCTCTTAAATTTCTTGTATAAACATTAGATTACATCTGACGGAATTTTGGTTATAGCAACATAATGTACATCAGTGCATCTTGTAAACTCTCTGTATTTGTTTATGCACTCTATTCTTAACGTGAACTATATATAACAGAATCTATATATCTTGCCATACCATAAATTTGGTCATGTTCGTGCTATGTTTTTGAAAAGACATCTAGAAGAGTAATTCGTAGTTCTAAAAGCTTTCATTTTGGTTATCCTCAGTATTCTATTCTGCTGTGGTATATTTGGAATTGACTTACATATTTATTCATACTTTAACCATGATCTGCTACTATTTTACTTGCTTTCTTTAACATGTGCAACGTTTACATAACAATAAGATTCTTCGCGTGTGATACCCCTTATACGCAACGATACCCCTTATACACAATGTCTGTCTATTGACTGACATTTCATTTTCTATTTCGTAAGACAATAACGAAGGGATTTATCCTACTGATAGTCGGTTAGGGTATTGGGCTCACGATCGTAAGATTGTGGGTTCGATTCACGGCGACGCGTTGTGTTCTTGAGCAAAATGCTTTATTTCGCGTTGCTTCAGCCCACTCAACTGACAACAATGAGTTGTTTCTGTAAATCATGGGCCAGCGTTGTCACATTCTGTGTCACGTTGAATTTCCTTGAGAACTACGCTAAGAGCACGCGTGTCTGTGGTGTGCTCAGTCATTTGCGCGTTAATTCCATGAGCAGGCTGTTCTGATGTTCAGATCAACTGGAACACTCGTTACCGTAACGGACGGAGTTCCAGTTATAGCTATTTCAACGTAACGAGAAGCTCCTTTGACCTGAAGTAGCTTGCTTACAATGTTGCGTGAGAAAAAGAGATGGAAACCTTACATCATACAAATATGTGCTGTCTTTCTTTATCAAATTGTTTCTTTTAAAAAGACAGGCAATGACATATAAAACAAAGATCGCTAGGTGATGAAAAGATTACAGAATTATGTTCTAGTGGATAAAAAAATTGAAATCTTGTATTTGAAATAAAGGTCGAAGCTCAACATTAACTTTAACAAGTGTACTTATCTAAAAGTTATTGGAGCATATAACAATAGAAATGTAATGAAAACAATGACAAGAAAATAGTATTGATGATTCTATTGGAAACATTATATCGTAGCTCTAGTTTATCTAAAATGTAGATATGAAATATTACTAAATGTTGGATAGGCATGGTTGTGTGGTTAAGAAGTGTTCTTTGCAATCATGTGGTTTTGGACTCGGCTCCACTCTTCAGCTCTTTGGGCAACTGTCTTCTACTATAGCCTTAGGCCGACCAATACCTTGTAAGTTGATTTGGTAGGCAGAAAATGTGCGAAAACCGGCCGTGTGCGTGCGTGTGTGTGTGTGTGTGTGTGTGTGTGTGTGTGTGTGTGTGTGTGTGTGTGTGTGTGTGTGTGTGTGTGTGTGTGTGTGTGTGTGTGTGTGTGTGTGTCTTCGTGTTTGCCTCATTCCACCGCTTGAAACCTGTGTTTAATTTACGTTCCCATTACATCAACAGTTCAACAAAAGTTACCGATAGAATAGGTAACAGACTAAAAACATTAAGATTGGGCGCAAGTCGTTCGATTAAGGACATTTAAAGCGGTAGCCCGACATAGTCGCAGTCTAATGACAGAAACAAGCGAAAGAATAAAAAGATTAGGTCCGGTATTCAATATAGGATACTATAAGAGTGTAAGCATGAATAGAATTCAGTACTATCAATAACCCACAATTCTATCAATTTGTCTTAGTCTATTGATGGAACATAGTTAATAAAAACTGTTTGCGTCACAGGAAGTTGAGAAAGTAAAGGAGCTTACGATAGTGATGAAATAAATTTTCACTTGCATTTCCCTTCAATTAAATTTCTCTTTAAGTCGTGAATCTGCATAGCTTAATACAGTTTGTCGTCCTTTGAACCATTGCAGCAATGCTGATAACAGCTCTGTGGCTTTAGGAAACTTGAATTGAACGTTTTCAGGGAAGAGATTTTTACTTTTTCTCAGCCAAAATAAACATTATTGAAAATAATGTCCAATCTGGTGACATCTTGTTTGTTTGGAACTTAGAAATAATATATACATATATATATATATATATATATATA
>NC_068982.1:45719212-45724543 GCF_001194135.2 Octopus bimaculoides | reverse complement strand
ATAAAGATTAGCGGTATTTCTCAGATTTTCTTCCTAAATATTTGTTTAAAATTTTAGAACAGGGCCAGCAATTTCAGGATAGGGGATAAGTCGATTATATCAACCCCATTACCACTTATTGTATCGACCCCGAAGGGATAGAAGACAAAGTCGACCACGGTAGACTTTGAACTCACAATTTACATTTGTCCGGCGTGCTAACGATTCTGCCACCACGTCGCCTTCTCTTCCTGAATATTGTTTCCCAATTTTGGCACAAGGCCAGCAAGTTTGGTGGAAGAGGCTAGCCGATTACATCGACCCCAGTGCTCAAATAGTACGTATTTTATTGATCCTGAAGGATGAAAGACAAAATCGACCTCGGCGGAATTTGAACTCAGAACATAAAGATGGACGAAATGCCGTTAAGTATTTTGTCCGGCGTGCTAGCGATCCTACCAGCTTGCCGCCTTCTTTTTAAAATATTGATGGAGGAACAATTTTACTTTTCATTTCAGAATCATCTCCTTCTTCCATTTTTGATCAAGTGCCCTAATACGTACGTAATCTCAGTATTTCAAGTATACGCGCATTTCCGCAATGAAACTTTTTGCAGTAACGACACATCATTCTTTTCGATTTTCAAGATCCATCTCCAGATACTTACACATAACACGGCATCCTTTATGTTACGAAAATATTTTCCACGTTTCCTACTCAAGTTACAGATTTTCCTATCACTACTAGATTTTGAAATCCACAATAATCTACAGATTCTTCGTAGTTCCAAGGCAATATTAACACAATCAAAATCGCAAACAGTTATTAATTATGTACAAAGTAAACATACGCATTGAACTTGAGTAGTGATTAAATACGTGATTCAGTGCCCACATGAAGCCTGTAATTCGTGATTAGTTTTTTTCACTTTCTTTAAAAAATTATATCCACCTGGTTATTCCTCCAACTTATTGACTGAGTATTTTATCGAATTCTTCATAAAAATTGCTTTACTCTGGAACGTGATCCTCATTTATGCATTATCTGGTGACCTTAAAGAACCACTTGTAGTATGCATAACCTCCTCATGGTGTTCTACTATATGAAAACCTATTAGAGCTACAAATGTTATTGATCTTCATAGTGAAGTACAAAGCCTTCGCATTCTAAAGCTTTTCATAGACCAATAAATGTTTCTTTTACTACAGATTTTATGATGGTAATTTTACATCGTATAATATGTATCAGACTTTATACGAAATAGTTTTTTTCAGTTTTCCGTCTCCAAAATTGCATTCCGATAATATTATAGATATCTTTCTCGCCATCTAAAAATTAACAAAAGCTTGAAAAAGATGTTAAGTTAATTAACGGTATCTTTTTACCATTTCCGCCATCCAAAGAGAACAATAACAGAAAGCAACTACAGATTACATGGAACAGAGTTAAAATTCAAGGAAACATTAATTTTTGTCGATACATTAAACCTTTTCTGAAATCCTAGTCTGCATCTCTCGCAAAATTTGGGCCTTCAACTCCAAATCCCACATGTGGTTCACGGTGTCACATATATTGCTCCTTGCAGACAATGAAGACAGCAAAGGCCACGCAGAAATCTCAATATTTACTAACTGGGAGAAACTTACATTGTGTAGTTACTTACGCAGTACATTCAAGAAGGATAACATAGGCTTGAAATTTCTCTTCTTTAACTGCATTAACGGATAAAGAAGAGAGATTTGCTGTTATGTACATGACAGCCTCTTTCATATCTATAAAACACTTCGAGCATCGGAATTATTTTAAAGCAAGCTACAAAAGCCTTCACAGTCTCCAGTCTATACTAAATTCCCCATTTGCTGATGATCTTAAATTTAAGCTTTTCTCTTTTCGATCTGTAATTCTTGCGGCTCTAAAGAGATGCTAACGTCTACGCTGCATTGTGGTCTACAGCGCATTGTTCATGTATTTCAGGTAGTGTTAGTGCTATGCTTTCAAAGCTTATACCCCAACAAGAAAAAAAAGGAAATATTACCCTAGTCATTAACAAATACCACCTTCAGATATCCTCTACTAACTTACCAATATACTGCATCCCTTCTTGTGTCTTCTACCCTTACTACAAGGGTTTGTGAATTAGCAAGTCGTACAGCATCAGTTCCCTACACCACTTTATGCATTTACATTTTATTTTCTCACTATCTTTGTCGCATATCATGCACAAACATTTAGATCTATCGTTTGTCCTTAGAAACCTAATTAGTTTTAACTGCAATAATTACAGCCAAAATCAATACTGACAACAACAGCAGCAATGAAAACATCAGCATCACTATCAAGAGCAATTTAAAACATATCAACCTTGTGTTTTTAACTCACAGAAACAGTTAATTACAACTGAACTGCACAAACTTGAAAGCTGATTTCAGAAATGTTTTTATGGTATTTTGAACTTTATTTATGTCTTGTACTGTACTGATGTTTCGGGATTGACTTATATTGGTTGTATGAATATTTCTTCTCCATGCATCTATGTTGTCGGAATCGTTTTTCGGTTAGTCAATGTATTTATGCATAAAAACTTGTTTCTTTTTAATACCAATGACCAATTTGCCTGTCTCTTGTTCTTCAGTTTTTTTTTATCACAACTTAATTTCACTATCACAGTGAATATATGAAAGAGTTTCCAACCATCTTCTTGAAAAGATAACTTAATTTTTAGATACTTTGTCATATTGTTGCTTAAGCTTTCTGTGAAACAGGTATCTATCAAAATTCTTTCTATTCTTGCGGAGAATGATGATTATTTTACTTACACACGTAAATCTAAAATATGAGGAATTTCGTGTCAGAATACTCTCTCACCTAGATTTCGATCTTGTTCTACAGTAACAAATCATGAATGTTTTCTTTAAGCACAGTAGTTGGTTCTTCGACTTTAAATATCTGCATGGTATTCGAAAATTTAAATAAGTCTTTTTGATACCTGTTTATACAATTAGACCGATAGGATGAAACGAATATAAACGAATATATAACAAATAAAAGATCACAATTTTTTTCTTTTTCTTCCTTTCACTTTGTAGTGTTAAGTATTGTAACAGCTAAGCGTATTTCTTTTATGGTTCTTTAATACCTTTGGATTAGGAGTGTTCAAGCACTCGAAATTCTTAGATTATTTATTTAGTCAGGTGTTATCGCAGATATATGCATTTTCTAAAGCTAATTCTCACTAAATATCGATAGTCACTGATAACTGATGGTGTTGTAAAGGCGTTTGATAAAGACACAGCTACCATGTTGTGTATGTAGTTCATAAGCTAGCAAAAGACTTTATCAGGAATCCAATTCACAAACGAATCCATAATCTAAATAACTCAAAAGTTAGACGTAATTTACTTTGGCTTGTTCAGAGCAATGAGACTTTTAGCATCTCAATATTCAGTAAACTTGACCAGATAGCCATCATTGCCTATATAGTTCTCAACAAAGCTGCGATAAATTTATAGCGTTCTTGGCACAGAAAAAGTTCAGTGGAATTTATTCCTGTCGGCTTTTGCTAAACGCTGACCATAAAACATTGAAGTTGATGAGCAGTCCTATCTCTAAATTACAGTCAGTGAGAGAACGAGAAAGCAAGAGAAGGTGAGAGATTTCTACATATTTCTACTCTGACTAGATAAGGGTGAATAAAGAACACCAGAGACCTCGATTAAAAACCCAATTTTTGGGTCAGTGGCATAATCCTTCCAGTAAGTACTCAGTCACCCATTTCAAAGATAGAGTAAAGAAATAAGTTGGTGGAGACAGCAAAAGATATCTCTTTTTCATTTTTAATTCCATTTTTTTTTATCTCATTTTGTTCTATTCTCACAACAGAGCAAAGGGAGTCCGAGAAAAAGGTGTTGTGATGATAATGCAATAGAAAAAGTGTAACTCTCTCAGTAAATTAGATTACTATCTCAAGGGAGAATATAGAAGGCGAAAGCATAACAAAATATGAAAAGATAATATATGCATGTATATACGTATGTATGTGTTTTATATACATATATAATTGCGTGTGTGTGTTTGTGTGTGTGTCTGTGTATCTATGTATGTACATAGATGTTATCAAGAATCAGTAACACTTGATAGATTTAGTAATTCAGCTCTTGAAGTAGATATCTGATTGCTTAGATACATGTCTCTAAAGGGAAGCTGAATTTAATTTGTCATCGACAGTTTTCTCACACTGTGGACATACATTTCGACTAGAATGCCCACACAAAGACTAATACAAAACATACTTGTTTTATTTGTCAAAATCTAGTGTAATATTACTCTATATATGTCCTAAATTAGATTACCATGAATGCGTGCAAGAATATGTTTGTATACCTTCCAAAATGTTTGTGAATGTACGTATTAGTGTGTCTGTGTGTGTACAGTTATACATACGTACATTATATATATATATATATATATATATAAATTTAGAAAGAGAGAAGTGAAGGAGAGACATACATACTCAACAAACACATATATAGATACAATATACAGACGTGTGTGTGTGTGTGTGTGTGTGTGTGTGTGTGTGTGTATACATTTGCAATGCAAACAACAGACTATAATTATGTTAAAATATATCTGAAAACTATTTCGTTACCAATAATAGTACATAGCAGAATATTCAATTGTTAAACGCAACAAGTTCTAAGTAATTATCACAGGAGGCCTTATTCCCTGCTGTAGGCCTTACAGCAGTAGTTTCTATAAAACTGATGGATGATTTGTTGGCAGTGCTGACTTGAATTTTTAAATTGTCTTGCACGTATGAAATACTATATGCGAATGTCTTTCGTCCTAGCCAGGGAACACAAATTATCGCTCGTTCAACGTAATACTAGGAAAACCAGAGAAAAAGCTCAACTTTAGAAAGCTCAACTTTAGAAATCTTGTTGAGTTTTTTGTTAGTTGCGTGGCCAAGATAAAAGGGTTACATTCAGTTTGAAATTCTCTCTGAAAGTGTATGTGTGTGTGTGTGTGTGTGTAAATAAATAAACAAATAAATATATGAGGGAGCGAGAGATAAGCGACATGTTATTGAACTGCGGCTTTAACTCTGAAACTTCACTTCTGAAACGAGTCTTCAGGACCATTTTATAATAAAGAACGTTGTCAGTTCACAACTAGAAACTTTGAACTTGAAGACATGCTTACACGTATGCATGCAAATAAACACATTTATGAGATCTCTTTCTCTCTCTTTCTCTCTCTCTCTTTCTCTCTCTCTCTCTCTCTCTTTCTCTCTCTCTCTTTCTCTCTCTTTCTCTCTCTCTCTCTCTCTCTCTCTCTTTCTCTCTCTCTTTC
>NC_068982.1:45717358-45719001 GCF_001194135.2 Octopus bimaculoides | reverse complement strand
CTCTCTCTCTCTCTCTCTCTCTCTCTCTCTCTCTCTCTCTCCCTCAAAAGCATAAGAGCGAGTAGCTTGGTTGTAATCGAGGGAATGAATAAAAATATATGCTTCTTATAAAGGCAAGTAGTTTTGAAAGGAGTTATTTGTTGATGCTTATCGACTCCGATATTTGACTGGAATGCTGTTTTATCAACACCCAAAACCTGAAAAGCAAAGTTAACGTGGCAGCAGGATTTGAACTCGGAAAAAAAAAAAAAAAGAAAAAAAAAGCACACGGTGTTTTCTGAGGTTTTAACGATTCTACCAATTTCGGTGACAATGAATAAATATAATGGTGAAATATATAAAGTTGTCAATAGACTGACAGCCTCGAAATCAGTGACAGTTTTAGTAGATGAAGAATAAATAACTGTTATGTCCAATCGAGGAAAATAACGATGTATTAGCTCTAAGCAGTGTTTAAGCATGAGCAGAATTTAAGTTAGTTGAAGTATGTTTGTGACATATTTCAACTGCCAAAAGGCAAATACACGGCAGTTACCGCGGAGAATATATTTCTCTTATGGTAAAAAGTTGTTAAAATACCCGGTTCGTTCAGTGTCGCCATCTATTAGGAATTCCAGATATCGATTTTTCAAGCTTATTGGCTCTTGTCGATGAGATGTCCCTAGGAGAGGCAACTCTGAACGAACTTATAAAGCCATAGTTTTATGTATGCTTTACTCAACACGTATCCACTTACGCAAATCAGTCAACGTGTTGACTGAAGCATACATAAAGCTATGGTCAATACATAAAGCTATGGTCAACTCTGCTCAACTGTTATGTAATTTAGGAATTATAATAAATATAGAAAGAAGATATAATTAATTTAATCGGTGCTAAAATGTGAAAAAGCTAAAATGGATATTGGCAAGATTCGAAATTGAAACACAAAATAAAAGCAGAATAGCACGAAGAATTAAGTTCGGCGCTCTATTTATTTTGTTATTCACTGATTTAGTTGTACAAGAAATAGTGGTGATGATATTGAAGGACTTGGCACAGTTGACTGGGATTCATTTCTGTTGATTCTTGGCAAAACTCCCAATGCATTATCCTACAGAAACCACACCGATATCAGATAACACTGTAATTTCCTATAGAATACGTACGGTCTGATCTTATTTACTCCAGTCCTTTTAGTGGAACTTAAAAAGTGTTTGTACAGGCTATATATGGATTGAAACATGCCTACGCACTCACGCGCAACGCACACACAACACACACACAAGCACACATATGTAGGAGGATAGCTAATCATACATTCACAAGTATATATACATGCAAATACATATACGTGTGTGCTTGCGCGTGTGAGTGTGCATGAGAATAAGGTTGTCTTCAATTGAAGATTATTAATTATATTAAAACGTTTTTTTTTAATAAAAAAGGGGGGGAGTATTAGCAGAGACCTTATAGAAGGAAGTTTTTACGTCAGCGCTTTTTTCCCTGTTTTCAATTTTTCATGCAACCGCGTTATAAGCCCTTCGACAAAAGCTTCTTTCCAACTAATCCGTACTAATCTACTTTATTTAATTTCTTTTTAAGCAAATCTATTTTCGAATACTACGCCTGTATCAAGATATTTTTCTAAAATCTTGTATATA
>NC_068982.1:45715136-45715687 GCF_001194135.2 Octopus bimaculoides | reverse complement strand
CTTTTGATGAAAATATTAAAAGCTTGTCTAAATATTCTTTCTGATCATTTTTGAAAGTGAAAGATTAAATTTTTGTTCCCTTCTGTCTTTCTTGTTTTTCTCTACAAAACCCATCCCTCCCTCCTCTCTCTCTCTCTCTCTCTCCATCTCTGTCCCTGTCTTTCTCTCTCTCTCTCTCTCTATCTCTGTCCCTGTCTTTCTCTCTCTCTCTCTCTCTCTGTCTCCATCTCTGTCCTTGTCTTTCTCCCTCTTTCTTTCTCTCTCTCTCTCTCTCCCTCTCTCTTGCTACCATCTCTTTCCCTGATTATTTTCTCTCCTTATGGTTATGTATTTCCTGTCATTCTTCTGCTCTCCTCTCTTTCCTCTTCTTCCTTTCTCTTTCTCTCTCTCCCCCTCTCTCTCTCTCTCTCTCACACTCTCTCACTCTCGCGCTTACTCTATTATTTATGTTACTTTTCTTTCCTTTTCCACGTTTTCGTCTTCCTTTCCACATAATCTCTACTAATCTCTCACCCCCTTACTCTCTCTCTCTCTCCCTCCCTCCCTCCCTC
>NC_068982.1:45713547-45714892 GCF_001194135.2 Octopus bimaculoides | reverse complement strand
CGCATTATACGTGGAGGCGTAATGGCCCAGTGGTTAGAGCAGCGGACTCGCGGTCGTAGGATCGCGGTTTCGATTCCCAGACCGGGTGTTGTGAGTGTTTATTGAGTATGGGGTGGTGGCGAACCCTGCTGTACTCTTCCACCACAGCTTTCTCTCACTCTTTCTTCCTGCTTCTGTTGTGCCTGTAATTCAAAGGGTCAGCCTTGTCACACTGTGTCACGCTGAATCTCCCCTAGAACTACGTTAAGGGTACATGTGTCTGTGGAGTGCTCAGCCACTTCTACGTTAATTTCACGAGCAGGCTGTTCCGTTGATCGGATCAACTGGAACTCGCGTCGTCGTAACCGACGGAGTGCCACGAGACTCATTATACACTTTCATTCTCTCTCTTTCTCTGTATCACTTTCTCTCTCCCTACTTTTCTGTCTCTCTCCAACTTTTTCATGTGGAATATTCTGCTTTTATCTTCCATTTAGTATTATGTCTTTCGTCTGTCTATTTGATACTCTCTGTCTTTCTGTCTGTCTCACCTATCACACACACTCTCTCTCTTTCTATATATATATATATATATATATATATATATATATATATACATACACACACATCTATCAGTCTGTATCTCTCTCTATATATATATATATGTGTGTGTGTGTGTGTGTGTCTGTGTATGCGTTGTGTGCGTGTGAATGTGTGTGCATGCGTGTGAGTGAATGTGTGTGTGTATGAGTGTGTGTGAATTTGTGTACGTATGTCTGTGTGTATATGTGTGCGTGTGCGCAGGTGCGTATGTGTGTGTGCATTTGTGTGGGTGTTTCTCTTTTAGTCCTGCTACATCTTATTTTCTAACCTTTCTCCGTCGACTCACAAAACATCCTTCACTTTATCTCTCCCACGTTTCTCCTTGATTTTCTTTGATTTCTTTTTCTTTTGTGCATTTTTCTCTCTGGCTTTCTTCTCCTGAACAAAACAACGTATTTCTCACCCCACCCTCATTCACTCTCTATGTCGCTCTTCTCTCAAACACCTGTCTGTTTTTTTTTTATTTCATCTTCCCAACTCTCTTCTTTCACCATCACTTCTATCCCTACTTCGCTATTTCCCCTTCTTCCATCTATCTATCTATCAATCTATTTATCTATCTATCTATCTATCTATCTATCTATCTATCTATCTATCTATCTATCTATCTATCTATCTATCTGTCTGTCTGTCTGTCTGTTTATCTACCTATCTATTTATCTATCTCGGTCGACTGATTATCTTATCTATTTGTCTTTTTCTTCTTCCATTACTACCTCTAGTTACTCTTTTTCTCTCTCTTTCTCTCTCTCTCTCCCTTTCT
>NC_068982.1:45705023-45713279 GCF_001194135.2 Octopus bimaculoides | reverse complement strand
GCTCCGGCAGGGGATGGTGGCGAACCCTGCTGTACTCTTCCACCACAACTTTCTCTCACTCATACTTCCTGTTTCTGTTGTGCCTGTAATTCAAAGGATCAGCCTTGTCACACACTGTGTCACGCTGAATATCCCCGAGAACTACGTTAAGGGTACATGTGTCTGTGGAGTGCTCAGCCACTTGCACGTTAATTTCATGAGCAGGCTGTTCCGTTGATCGGATCAACTGGAACCCTCGACGTCGTAGGCGACGGAGTACCAACAGCAACGGGGGCTTAGAATTTTTTTCTCATTGCCCCAACTTCAATTAAAGTATGTTGGTGAAAATTTGTGATCGTAGTTGTATCCTGACTGCTATTTTTGGCGTGTCGGTGCTCCCTGTAGTACCCTTAATTATCAATTAACAATTTTTTTACCTCATAATATTTTTTACGCATGCTATACCACTTGATATTATTGTAAACAATTTCTCTCTCTCTCTCTCTCTCTCTCCATCTACCTATTTAGCTATCTATTTATCCGTCTACCAATCTATTTTTCTCACTCTTCCTCACTCTCTTTATCTATCTACTTATCTGTTTTTCTAACTGTCTGTCATCTATTTATCTATTTATTAATTTTTTTCTTTCTTCCTTTTCTAGTTTTTAAAAAACCCAGGTACGCAAAATGAAAAGCGTCACTTGATGTGTGACATTCTGTGCTTCTTCATGCTGACACCATTGGCTGGTGTGAGCATCTGGCTATGTCTGGTGGGCGCCGAATTCTTTTTGCAGTGGGACATCCGTTGGGAAGTACCCGGCCTGGCCTGCCTCGCTGTCTTTCTGCTCATCATCTACATCGTCTGGTGCACGGTAAGATTTACATATTACTCGAAATTTTTCTTTGAATTCGAAGCATATTTTCGTTTATAGCATATCTATTTCTGAAAATTCTGTCAATTAATATGCAGCTCATTGATAAAGATTCAAATTACCAGTATTGGTTTCAAATATTGGCGCAAGGCCAGGAATTTCGGTGGAAGGAAGTAAGTTGATTACATCGACCCCAGTACTCAACAGGTTCTTATTTCATCGGCCCCAAAAGGTTGGAAGACAAAGTCGACCTCGGCGGATTTTGAACCCAGAGCGTAAAAACGGACGAAATGCCTCTAAGCATTTTGCCCGGATGCTAACGATTCGGTCAGCTCGTAACCTTAAATTAACAATATTATAAACCCCTGATCCACGGACCTTCTCTCTTGACCCTCTTTAGCTATTCTAATGTTTCTGTAAGGGTTTTTGTTCCTCTAAACTAGTATGCTTTCTCTAATGAAACACACGTCTTCTGACGTCAACCTTACTTCTTACTTCACACCCCATAGCCTTCTCCGCAATCTCCACCACAATCTGTGTTATTTCACCCAGTCTTTCTCCTTTCTCTCCGGAAGGCCAAAGAACTTCAGTTTCATTTGCCTCTCCCCTCCACACACGCACGCACGCACGCACGCGCGCGCCACGATTTTTCTTGCAATCGTCTTTTTACAGATGCTGAAACTGTAGAGAAGAATGCAACAGTCACTGCGGGCATGCAACAATCATTAAGACAAATCCTTCTCCAGAAGAAGCATAACAAAAATATTTTAACAAAGGCAGGATGACTTCGTCTCGGATACGTTCATTATAATCACTGATTTAGTACAGGTAGCACGAAGAAACTTATAGGGAAATAATTATTTGTCGTTGATGAAACAATGTTAGTCAGTGACTTACAATGTTTTATCTATTTCGAGAAGTATCAGTGAGAATCCGGGAAATGATTAGGCCTTGTTATGACCTCATAAGTGAAACATAATAGCAGCGAAACTAGCTTGGGATTGTCTCCTGAAAAGTATTAATAATTCTAGTAATAAATTTTCTAGTTTTGTATCTATATTCACGGTGGTAGTCCAGCAAGACTGCAGCCGCATAGCTGAAGCGAATAAAAGAATACATACATACATACATACTGATATAATGATTTGGGATACAGAAGTCAAACTGTACAGTTGTGGAAATTAGCTGCCCAGCGGATGTTATTATGTCAGTGAAAAAGAGAACACCTACGCTGAACTGTTGAGAAATCTGCAATTACTCTATCCAGATTACAAGTTCAGGTTTATACCTGGAATTATTGAGGCCCTGGGCTATGTAACACACTAACTAAATAACTATATTGAGAAATTAGGCTTCTCAAAACCAGAAAGGAGAAAGCTAAATCGAAGACTACAGATCCAATCCACCACTAGAACTGTAAAAATCTGTAAAACTTTCCAGAAGTTTATCATTTAAATATATATGAGCATTTCTAGATATGCAACTATATGCATGAGAATATGTACATAAAGGAAAACATACAAATCTGCACATATATATACTTACAAACATACAATTATAAATACCCTGTTGTTGATGTTGAAATTCTAATGAAGTGCCTTAGATCTTGGTTAGAAACCGGCTCTATCTCTATTGGTAAGAAATCTTGAAATAAAACTGAACAATGACATACATACATAGCATCCCAAGAGTTACCGCCTTTTTGTTACCATATTTATATTAAAAATATGTTGCTGTTGTTTCAATTAATTTTGAAAATATTGAAGAATTTCTTAAAATAACTTATCCTTTATTTAAAAATGTTTTAAACAAATTAACTTGAAATTTTAATTTAGATCACCTTAAAACGGAAATTTGTGTCACAAAACTGAGAATGGTCTCAGGCGGATTCAGATCAAAAGGGTACTGCTTACCCTTTCACATGGCTATATTTCTCATTTATGTGTCTATGTTCATTTATCGAATATCTAAAGTGAATGTATATATGAGTATATTTGTGTATGTATCAATTTTCTGGCAAAACCCAGTTCATCGAAATACTTATGCTTAGATTTTATTTCATTCAAAAGATCTTACTCATAACACGAGTGTTTATGATTTCTGTCCATTTCCTGTTTTTCCTTTTTACATTCCTGTCATACAGCGAGAAATTGTGTTGTCCAACAGAGTCTGAAATGGAGTTAATTTTAATGCTATCACTAGTAGTGATATTAAACTGACATCAGTTAATTTAGCAGAAAAATAAGTAAGTTCGCTGCATCACTTCAAAGTAATTAACATTAGATTAGGTGTTATATCCCACTATATAAGGAGAGAATACGGTTCGCAAAATTCATACAAACTATCTATGTCTCCCGATCGCAGATTGCGCACGTTTGATAAAAAACCATAAAAATAGCCTAACTTTGGTTCAATTCAATAAGAATATATTTTATGCACATATTTAGTTGACAATCTTTTATTTATCCAATATCTAAAGCGATATAGACTTCTTCAAAAATAGAAAAATGTCTGTCAGTATTTAATTAAGGCAAGAAGTGATACATCTCTTTGAAAATACGTTATATCTATGGCAATAATCATATATAATTATGAATTTTTACTGCTGAAATTCTTCTTCTTCATCACAACATATCCCTATCAATCTTTTAAATGAAATATTACCCACTGTCTCAATGATTCTTTTCTCATAAAAGGTGCTAAGAATTATTGATAGCTGCAGAAGACAAGAGATCGTGTGTGGAACATGAAAAAAAGAAAGGAAAAAAAATTGTTATAAAAGATTAAGCATTAGTGTTGAAAAAGAAATATCATTTGCGGAAATTGATTTAGTAGAAGGGGAAAAATGTGTTATAATAATATGAAGAAAAGTGTCATATAGCCAATTATTTCACTGGCAATGAACCAATTTATATAAGGTTTACAGAATATTTATGCATTTATCTGTCTATCGATATCTATTCGTTATATATATGTGTATATACACACACACACACACACACACACATACAGACGTATGTATGTATGTATGTATGTATGTGCATATGTATATATATTATGCATGCACGTTTGAGCCCGTGCGTCATCATCATAGTCATCATCTTAACTTATTGGCAAAGATGAAAGATTACTTGAATATATTTTTTATATATGAATGCGCGTATATAGCTATCCAACTTATGCACGTATGTATGTATGTATGTATGTATGTATGTATGCATGTATGTATGTATATATGTATTTGCATACATATTAATATATACAGTTAGGCATATATATGCGCGTGGGCGGGTGTTTGTACGCATATACATATATTCATATATGTATAAATATATATATATAAACATATACGCATATATGTAAGTACATATACATATATATATGTATGTGCATATATACATACGCACATATATATACATATATACACACACACACACATGCACATATATACGTGCTTTTGTATGTATATGTATTTACACACGCACGGACGCATGTATTATCTTGTTATTGCTTAATATTTGGCTGGAGTCAGTGATTGGAATGCAGCCAAATTGAGACACGCTGACATGGCTTTTGTCGATCTTATCAACCTCAGTCCTTATTTCAGTGTGATACTATTTTATCGTTTTCTGTTTCTCCAACAGCTAAGTTATCTTCCTTTTAATGCTAATACTTATCATTCATAGCACTTTTGTTTCCATTTTCCTTTCTCTCTTTTTCCTTCTTATAAATGAACGAAACTAAAAACCTTCTCTTTTTTTTATTTATTTTGTTTGTTTGTTTGGAACTGTTAGAAATAGCAGCTAAATCTCCCTTTAATCACACGCTCCAGATTTCTTCTAAGAGAAGGACATATTTATAGATACTCCTAGAAAGACGAGATGAGCATGATTAGATTGACATTAATTATAGAGCTATTTCTTTGATCAGAGACAATAACGTCATCAACAGTATTAAAAAGGAATAAGTATACACTTTACGTCAACTTTATACAAATATGCTTTTGAACTTTCTAATGTAGGGTTTTTATTTTTATTTATTGGAAGTCACTCTCAACCCAGACTGTAAGTAGTCAGCAATATGAGAGGCTTCAAACAACACTTAGAACATTGGGATTTACAAAATGAAATTATTTTCATCTCTAATTTAGAGAAGCTGCTCAAAAGTTCATACAAAGATCAACATAATATTTAATAGAAATAAGATTTTTATGGGAAACATGAAAGAAGGAAGTGAGTTCTATGAAAACAATTTTCGAGCAAAGAATCTATTAGAGCAGAAACATTTTTGGAAGAGCGGACAACATCAGATAAAGGATGTGAATTAGCAACATAAGCCCACTACAAGGCTGCGCAGTAGCTTGGGCGTAAGTGTACCACGGTTTCACTATATGTTGCTTTCGAATTTTGGCACAAAGCCAGAAATTTCAGGGAAGGGGTTAAGTCAATTACATCGACACCAATGTTCAGCTGTTACTTATTTCATCGACCCCGAAAGGATGAAAAGCAAAATCGACCTCGGTGGCATTTGGACTCAACGTATAGACAGACGAAATGCTACTAAGCATTTTGCCCGGTGTGCTAACGATTCAGCCAGCTCACCGCCATACTTTCTCTATATATTGGTCAGCAATTTTGGTACAGGGTCAGCAATTTTAGGGAAGAGTAAGTCAATTACATTGACCCCAGTATTCAACTGGTACTTATTTTATCTACTCCCGAAAGGATGAAAGGCGAAGTTGACCTCGGTGGTATTTGAACTCAGAAGATAATGATGTATGAAATACCGCTAAGCGTTTTGCTGGTGCGCTAACAATTCTGCATGGTCACCGTCTTATTTCCTCTATATATTTCCATGTGTACTTCTTGCCAGTGAATATCTTATTTCGAGACACTTACCCAGGTTCACTTGCATCGATTTTGCATATTGGTTAACGGTATCTAATGAGATTTGATTTCTCCTTCATCTCCTCCACCAAACATTTAACTTGTCTTTCATATACCTCAATATCTACTGCGACGTTTTGGAGCGTTTCAGAGAGGACATTCGGCAAAAGCGACGGGGTCTGTGGAGCGCGAAAAATTGAATTCTTCACGACGGCAGTGCACCGTCACTGAGCTCTCCTAACTCGTAAGTTTCTCGCCAAAAAGCAACACAGTATCGCTTCCGCATACGCCCTATTCGCCAGATTTAGCACCCGCAGACTTCCATCTCTTCTCCAAGATGAAAATGCAGCTCAAAGGTTGCCTTTTTAACACCGTTGTCGAGGTCCAGAGCGCATTGCAGAAGGTCCTCGACTGGCTTACGGAAAATGACTTCCAGGCCGGATTTCTAAAGTGACAGGAACGCTGGAACCGGTGTTTTGCTGTGCAAGATGACTGTTTCGAAGGAGATGATGTTAAAAGTTAAGTAAATGAGTCCTGGAACATTTTGATACCACCTTGTAACTGTGTCAAGGCATATATGCTTAGGTCCTCAATGAAAATATTTCTATTTTTTATTGCTTATTCTTGTGAAGTGGGTTTGCTTGCACAGAGTTAATTAAGGCTAGTCAAGAAGTTCAAGAAGAACAAAAAAAATCTTGTAAAAAAACATCATTTCAGACAGATTCAGCACAGTTTCTGAAGCAGAAATATCGTTATAGTAAATATTCTGCTCAATTCCACAAATTTGCTTGTCACATACTTGACCTTAATCATTTGAGCATGTCCCTTAGTGGCCGACAATATGTGCATCTCTGATCAGGAGCATCATAGCCATGTGTTGGGGAGCACCATAGCTATGTGTTGGAGAGAATCATAGCCATATGTTGAAAGGGGTTTGAATAAATATTGTAACAAAAGCAAAATGTGAAGGAAATATTAGCCATTTTTCATACGTTCTAGGGGTAAGCAAACAGAAAATAGTAGTTTGCTATCCAAGGACAAAAATCGGCGATAAACATTAATTATAATTAATATCTGTTATCTTTGAAAGGTATTGTATATAACAAATATTTTAAGACACAGGAAAGATCTTTGTATCCAAACCTGAACCAGCAATCTACTCTCGTAGGATTTTTTATTAATGCTTTCAGTATGCCAGTTAGAATTTCTAGGGTATTTCATTTGCTTTTCAAGCGTTGCTATGTCTTAAAAAAAGCCGTATTATATTCGTTAAGCTTTATATTTCAAATGCAGAATTCCCATGCATTTCAGATGCATCTCATCTATGAATAAAGTTGATGGCTTAGATTTCTACATTAAACAAAATAGCTTTTGATCCATTATATGACTTGTAATTCTTAGAATGAACCCGCAATAGCTATTTCGCTTTTCATCTCTCCGAAACGCACAGAGGCCAAACACAATGAAGGATGCATTTACAATCTATCCCATCTTTTAAAAAAAATGTTTGATTATATATTCATATCGTGAATCTTCTCAATCATTAATCACTGAGTAGTTCAAACTAATATAAACAACGAGAACAACAATAACAAACACAGCTAATTTAAATTAGAATATCATTTTTATATTCAAATATTTCCTCAATTGTGGGTTTGTAAGTTTTCATATCTTCTGAGCCTGTTTTCCTTTTTTGTGTGTGTGTGTGAGAGAGGGGGGGTGCGCGTGTGCGTGCGTGCGTGTGTGTTTTGCTCGATCACTTTAGATTTCTATCTGTGTGCCAGGCATAGCATATCAGAATAGTATTAAGGTGAAAGCGCATTCTGACTCTCCTAGCAATTGGCAATATACAGCAACAATACGTGACAGCAGAATTCAAGTGTTAATATTATAATATTGCATCACTCATAATCAATATCTCCATATGCTTGGAAATACACCCGATGAATACAAGATGAAAATGTTGTCTAAATCATACAAAGCTTATCCAAAGTTAAATTTCCAAAAGAAGAGATTAACTGAGTGATTAAGACAGAGGTGATGGGTTATATCTACTGAAACTAATCTCTGTACTGATCTGATCTACTTGCAACAATTTTGATTTATGTCATCTTTCAGGAAACTTTCTGGCAACTGATCAAATATTGGTAGCCCATATCTGTACGTCTGTTGTTCACGTCCGTCACATTAATCTATAAGATGCTTGCTTTGATTAATACAACAGCCTGTCCTAGTTTTTAAAACATAAATCATCACCTTGCTTATGAACAGTTTCCTTTCAATTGCTTAGTGATAAATTTCATTGATATAATAGTCGGCTTTGCTAATTTAATAAATATTTCATATGACGGTTGGGTCCTGTATTTTATAAATTTTTCAGACACATCAATATGATAGTTAGTCATGCGGAGATAATAAGTAGCATGATGTTTCATGTACTGGTCAGATATATATAATAATTAATCATACTTATATCACAACCATTTTTAGAACATTATTTGTCAAACATTTGACTTTAT
>NC_068982.1:45687523-45700023 GCF_001194135.2 Octopus bimaculoides | reverse complement strand
TCATGAATAATATATGTGCTGTATGTCCACGAATGCATATGTCTACTTGTAAGAGTCTTTCTTAGTGTTTCGATGTTTGTGTTTGTAATTTGTTCCAAGTCTTCGCGTGCATGTCTTGTGGAGCGGGACATGCACGTGGAGCAGTTTAAATGCAAATATGTACGTTTAATGCAAATATGTACATCACACCTCAACACACTCGCAATACATAATATCTCACCTCACAACACTTCATACTGCGGCATTTCATAACGCAGAACAATACAACACACCACCACCAGGTACATCACACCTCGCTCCTCAGTACCACACTTCCGACGACCACATCATCGAGCTACAATACACTACATCTATTCATCCCATACAACAACAACAACAACACCACACCAATCCTCACCTCTCCACAGTTCCACATTTCTACTTAACATACCTTCACACCCCCACCACACGTTGCTACGCCACGCCATACAGTCACAGCACTCCCGAAAGTCACCGCAGTCAGTACAGTATACTTTCCCTACACCATTTCAACTCACCACGAACGACCCGAACCGCAAGTCACCTCGCCTTTCCTCATTACATATTCCTTACAGCACCAAACCGCACGTCACTATTACCATAACGCATTACATGTGCCTCACAGCACCACACCACGCTTTTTTTCTTATCGAACCTCACTCATCACACTTCATCACAGCTTCCCAAACTTTTCCAAGTCTCATCACCACACCTTAACACAAGCTACACACTACTCTCTCATACCATACCACACCACACCACACCACACGTCACACAGTTGCACCTCAACACACGTCATCCCACTCTACACCAGAACAAGAAATTCCGAGCTTTGACGTCATTAATCAGATACATATGAATTCTGCATAGGTTTCCTTTTTATCCTCACATATATTCTTAGTTTGATTTTATTTTCTATCGCAGTTTTATAACATCGGCAGCAGCAGTGATAGCTTAGGTGAGGATTCCGATAAGCATTCTTATTGTTTTATAAGCATTCGTGTATTCAACTGCCACCATTACGTCGCCTAACATCGCAATAACCGCTAACACCATCAACGTCGTTGTTGTCGTCATCATTATGCTAGCCACCTTCATCATCATCATCATTTTCAGCGCTACCACCGCC
Organism: Octopus bimaculoides; assembly: GCF_001194135.2. Lineage (NCBI taxonomy): Eukaryota > Metazoa > Mollusca > Cephalopoda > Octopoda > Octopodidae > Octopus > Octopus bimaculoides. The sequence goes on along the minus strand of NC_068982.1, from coordinate 45,698,876 downwards.
GCTACCACTACAACCATCACAATCACAGGACAACAGATTATTTCTCACACCCACCAACTCTCTTACGTTACTCCAAGCAAAACACAACTGCGGCAATGTTAAATATAGAAACAATATCAGCAGTAGCAGCACCAGTAGTAGTAGTAGTAGTAGTTTATTTACAACAAAAGCTGCGCAAATACGTATTAAATTTGAAGTTGCATATACATGTACATATAGCTGCGCGCGGGCATAACCTAGCGTGTACATCATCATCACCATCAACTGTGTGAGTATGTGTGCGTGCGTGTGTGTGTGTGTGTGCGTGCGTGTGTGCGTGCGCGTGTGTGCGTGCGCGTGTGTGTGTGTGTGTGTATGTGTGTGCGCGCGTGCGTACCCACATAAGCGCACGCGCAAGTAAGAAGTAGTCTTTCGACCTACTGGAAACGGCAGCCAAATCGTTCTAAAATAAAACTAATTTCTTTACAAAAAAATGAGACAAGATGAACTGGTTTGTACTCTAGTGAATTCGAGCGCGGATAGAATATCTTCGAACGATAGTTTATTTGTTCAGGGGTCTCCTAGGCTTAAACAACAACAATAACGACAACAGCAAAACTGAATCGATGGAGGAGCAACTCTGCTTATAGTTAGATCTGCCAGAAGTAACAGCCAAATTCATTTCAAACCATATCGCTCCACATTAAACAGGAGGTGACATTAGATAATGTCGTTTGTGGATACATCGTCTGAAAAATAACATGAGATGGTCATGGCTAGAGCCTCTTGGTCATAGGTCTACTCTATTAAGAGCTGACTTGGTATTAAACAACCCACAATAAGAACAGAACGCCGAAAATTTATATAATATGGTGGCCAACGAGGTAGTAATTGAATTATCTAAACCATTCCTCTATTCTGCCTTTTACTATTGCAGAAAAGCAACTTAAAATAAACAGGTGGGGGGGGGGATGGAATGGAATGGCATTCTCTCTTTAACGGGATTCTAATGGGATTATTCCTGCAATTTCTTAAGATTCACTTTATTCCAATTTCATTGAAAACGCTCAATGGTTGAGTCATTCTTGAGATAACTTTTGCAGACGACACTTTTCTTAGTGGATGAGGTATCCATCAACCAACAACCACAATAATAATGATAATAATAATAATAATTGCCTTAACAATAACAACAACAATCACAACCATAATGATAGAGAATTATTTAGTCTATTTTATTTTTATATGTTCTTGGTTGTCTCTTTTGGTGCCGGTGCCAAATAGCAGTTATAGTTTCGCATTTCTTCGTTTTGACCAACCTCAAACGGAGACGTAAAAATCTGGCAAGTGTACAAGAAAGAAAGGTCAAAGTCTGCATTGTTGGCAATTGTTTCTTGGAAAACAGCTCAGACAGTGAAAAGGAGGGTGAGTCCTCTGAGAATATAAGTTTAGGTTTCATTGTAAATGTTGGCAGGTGAATTGGATTCTCTAATTAAGAAGCAGCGCCACAGCGTTGAGAATCGAGCGTATGTGATGCATACTCATTCAGTTTTTGTTTGTATTGTTTTCTCCGTTGATGTTGCTGCTGGTGTTGTTGTTAATGACTTCATCATGGCTAATGTTGCTATCACTATCACTATTAGAATGCATAGATGTCGGAGCAAACGTCAAAGAACAAGAGTATTTATTTTATAGCTAGTATTATGTAGATTCCTGTTTTCGTGTTCTAATCGCAATTGGTTTTGCTTTGATATCTTCCCAAAGGATGATAAAGGGAATACCAGGCCTATACTGGGGGATATGTCAATTTTAATTAATTCCTTTTCAAAGTATTTTTGGCTCAGTTCTAAAAAATTGCAGAGTACCGGATAGAATGCTTTGCAGTATTTAGTTACATTGCTTAAAATCCTGAGTTCAAATCTCACAGAAGTCGACTTAGCTTTTCGTTTCATCAAAGTACTTAATAAAATAAGTACCAAGCAGAGTATGTTAGCTTCACAACGAGTAGTTTTGAGTTAGATCCTAAACTACGCGATAGTTCGTAATGTCCAGTAACATAACTCCGAGTAGACTAACGCCTTGAGAGTAACATTTAGCAAAAGGAAACTGTACAGAATTGTACCGTAGTGACTATTCTTGTTCTTAGTGTAATATCGTATTGTAGTGGTTTAACAGTATAGTGCAATTCATGTGGCAGTACAGAAATCTGATAATTTAGTTAAGTTGTGTAGTGATGTAATAGTAAAATATAGAGATGTATTAATGTAATAAGGCGACTGGCTGACAGAATCGCTAGCACGTGGACAAAATACTAAGCGGCGTTTCTTCCAGATCATTAGGTACAGAGTTCAAATCCCACCATGGTCAACTTTGTCTATCGTCCCTTCGGTGGGGGGGGGGGATTCATAAAATAAAATATCAATCAAGTACTAGGATCGATGTAATCGACTTGCCCTACCTCTACCGTCAAAATTTGTTAGCTCTGAAGCCGGCAACGGATCAGTGACCCGCTTGGGGGTATGTTGTAATGTCAGTCACTTATCTACGCCATGGAAAACGGGTAACCAGTCATATGAGTTCTAGGACTCGGATAAAAGAGAAAAAAATTAAATGTTTAATATAGCAGTAGTGTAAGGCGGTGATCCGGCAGAATCATTAGCATACCGGGGAAAATGCTTAGCGGTATTTCGTACGTCATTATGTTCTGAGTTCAAATTCCACCGAGGTTGGCTTTGCCGTTCATCCTCTCAATGTCGCGGTTTATTAGAAAAGTGGTGTAATTGAGTACTTGCCCATTATCGACAGCCAATTTTTATTTATTTATTAAATGATTAGTAAATAAGCTATTACTCTCGTGAGAGTGGTGTAATAATTGATTGGTGGACTTTCAGAATGTCCATCACTACCTCATGGAGGAGGGAAAGGGTAAGGAGTGTCATAGTTTATTTACTAATTCTTTAACAAGTAAGAAAAATTGGCCGTTGATAATATGACAATACCTGTAATTGCTTTTGTTTTTTGTTGTGGTTTTGTCGATAAAAAAGTTACCAGTTGAGTACTGGGATCGATGTAATCGACTTCTGCCCTCCCTCGAAATTGCAGGCCTGGTGCCAAAATTTGAAACCAATATACTAGTAGTGTAATAAAATGTACATAATGTAGTGTACTATAGTGTACATTATGTATCAAAAGTAAGGCGGTGAGCTAGCAGAAGTGATCGCACACCGGGTCGAATGCTTAGTGGCATTTCATCCGTCTTTTTGTTCTGGGTTCAAATGCCGCCAAGGTCGACGTTGCCTTTCATCCCTTCCGGATCGACAAAATAAGTACCAGTTGAGCATTGGTCTTGATATAATCGACTTACCCCAACTACTCTGAAATTGCTGGCCTTGTGCAAAATTCTGAAACCAATAATGTACCAATGGTGTTATATTGAAATTGTATACTAGTGCAATGGTGTTATATCAAAATTCAGTAGTGTAACAATCTTGATGTAAAGATGAAACGATGCCGTGTATTAATAGTGTAATACTGTAAATGAAGGTTATGGCTCAGTGATTAGAGCGTCGGGTTTACAATCATTAGGTAGTGAGTTCGATTCCCGGACCGGGCTGTGTGTTCTATTCTTGAACAAGACACTATGTTTCACGTTGCTCCAGTTTACTTATCTGTAGAAATGAGTTGCGATGTCACTGGTGCCAAGCTATACCGGGCTTAGCCTACCCCTTGGATAATATTGGTAGCATGGAGAGGGGAGGCTGGTATGTATGAGTGACTGCTGAACATCCATAAATAACTTGCCTGGACTTGTACCTCGGAGGGTAACTTACTAAGTGCAATCCCATGGTCATTCATGACCGAAGGAGGTCGTTACCCTTGATTGAAGTTTAGTGGTGTATTAGTGTGGCAGTGTACTAGTGAAACGTTACATCGATTTCAAATTTTGGCACAAGGACAGCAGTTTCAAGAGAGAGGTAAGTTGATTATATCGATCCCTGTATTTCACTGGCGCTTCCTTTATCGAGCTCAAAAAAAAATGAAAAGCAAAGTTGACCGCGGCGGAATTTGAACTAAGAACGTGAGGACAGACAAAATAGCACTTACTAAGTACTTTGGCGTGCTAACGACTCTACCAGCTCACCGCCTAGTGAAGGCGTCATGTTAATACAGTGATGAAATAGTGTAATGATGTAACAACATAACCAAGTGATGTCGAGGTTTATTAGAAAAATGGTGTAATTGAGTACTTGCCCATTATCGACAGCCAATTTTTTATTTATTTATTAAGTGATTAGTAAATAAACTATTACTCTCGTGAGACTGGTGTAATAATTGATTGGCGGACTTTCAGAATAACCATCACTACCTCATGGAGGAGGGAAAGGGTAAGGAGTGTCATAGTTTATTTACTAATTATTTAGCAAGTAAAAAAAAAGACTGACTGTTGATAATATGACAATACCTGCAACTGTTTTCGCTTTTTATTGTTGTTGTTGTTGTTGTTTTGTCTTTTTTTTTTTTGTCTTAAGTCACTCTGACCCTACAGAATTACAGTCAAAGTTGATCCAGCCGCGGACATTTTGTCTTCTTTGTATATATAAAACTACATTGTACAATACGACTTTTATCTACCTAAAATCTCGTGGTATGATTTAAAAGATATTTCGCCATTGTTTCTAACAGGAGAAAACTCATTTATCTTCGATTCAGTTCTTTAGATATATTGATATCAAGAAGACAGGCTATATTAAGTGACAAAAGACAACGAGCATATCCGAATGATTTAGTTTAATAAGTTCACCTCCCAATCACGAGGTTCCGAGTTCGATCTCACTATATGACAACTTGGATAAGTATCTTTTATCATAGTCTCTTGTCAAACCAAACCACTCGGAGGGATTACATTTATAATTCAAATAGCCATGTTACACACTATGACACATTGATTCTACATGAGAGTTTCTTTAATACTCAGTCACAGTTTTTGTGCATCGCCTACCTATTTCGGAAATTAACTTTAAATTCCTTATACTTCTTATATTCTTGGTGGGGGCCACGTGGCTTTGTGATTAATGTGTTATATTCACGATGGCAGAACAGTTGCTTCAATTCCCGGACCATGCGATGTTTTATGTTCTTGAAGAAAACACTTGAAGAGGAGGAGGAGGTTTGTGTGAAGGAGGAGGTTTGTGTGAAGGAGGAGGAGGTTTGTGTGAAGGAGGGGGAGGTTTGTGTGAATGAGGAGGAGGTTTGGTTATTCTTCCTATTATAAGCCGTATATTAAGGCAGCGAGCTAGCAGAATCGTTAGAGCGTCGCAAAACTACTTTCAAGTGTTCTAAATTGAAAACCCACCGAGACCAGTTTTTCCTTTTGTCCTTCCGTGGTGGCGGAGGTCGATAAAATAAAATGTACCAGGCGCATGGTTCAGTGGTTAGAGTGTCGGGTTCACAATCATGAGGACTAAGTGCTGTGTTCTTGAGCAAGACACTTTATTTCACATTGCTCCAGTTCACTCAGCCGTAGAAATGAGTTGTGATATCACTGGTGCCAAGTTGTATCGGTTTTTGCCTTACCCTTGGATAACAATGGTGGCGTGGAGAGGGGCGGCTGGTATGCACGGTCTTCCATTAACAATCTTGCCTCAGACTTGTGCCTCGGAGGGTAACTTTCTAGGTGCAATCCCATGGTCATTCGCGACCGAAGGAGTTTTATCTTTCTTTTTTTTTTACCAGCGAAGTACTGAGATCAATGGCTTTGACTAATTCCCTCCCTTCCCTTCAAAATTGTTGACCTTGAGTCTAAATTTGAAACCATTATAAGACATAAATTGTGTCTGTCTGATCACAGCACGGCTTGCACCTTAACGCGTTCAAGATCAATCGCTGCCCAAGCCAGCATTGTCGTTCACTTTTACAAAGATCAATAAAATAAGTAACTAGTAAGACATTACGGACAATTATATTGATTGAGATTTTGACCTCCATACTAAATAAACTCAGCCTTTTATATTTTTTTTTAAAAGCATGAAACCGTTATTGATTAGTTTTTTATATATCCATATTTTTTTTTACTCACCATGTCATTGTAACAATAGTAGTTATATTGCTTTCGTTATTTTTGTTGATGCTGCTGCCGCTGTTGCTGCTGCTGTTGTTGTTGTTATTATGCTTAATGATTTTTAATCGAATTACGATGCGCCTTGGCTCATTAGAATTGACCAAATCTAATTAGCTTTTTCATTATAATCAAGTCTCTTATTGTGTCACAGTTGTATCACATGTCATCACTAGCTAGCTAGCTACCATTCGCCGTCTCAACTACCTCCCACCAATTTTTCATTAACATCTTCACCAACAGCAGCAACAATAGCAGAAGCAACAGCAGCAGTAGCAACAACATTAACAGCAGCTGCTGCATAGCATCAACAGCTGTAACGATGCTATTATCCTTATCCTAGCCATTCACATAATCAAATGGGATCATTGTTACAGATTTGTTTAGTAGAGTAATAACTACAGTCATTGAAATTACTAAATATCACCGCCACCACTGCCAACATCACCACCACCACCGCCACATCAGCAGGCACAACAACTATGTCATCATCACCAACAGTAGCAGCATTGCCAATATTATAACAACTGCATCGCCATCATCATCATCATTATCAATACCTTTTCACAAATTAACTCCAATATATCTGACCTTCATGATCATTATCATCAACATTATGACCATCGACACCACCTCCACAACCACCACCGCTGCCGCCGCCACCGCGTTCACGGCCTCCGCCACCGCCATCGTCGTGGACACTGTCATCCTCATCTTCATCCTTCTTCTCCTCCACCCCCTCCTCCTTCTCATCAACTTCATCATCATCATCATCATAGCAGTAGCAACAGCAGCGGTGGCGGATGCAGCAGGAACAGGAGCAGGGGGAAGTAGCAGCAGCAGCAGTAGCATCACCACCACCATCGTCTCCATCGTTATCACTATCCGAACCTAAGTTTCCCACCATCCGCACCCAATCAACCACTCCCACACTTTTATTACACTGTAATCCTTATAGCAATCATTACCGAGTTAATAAGAAGACAGAATCAATAAAGCACAAATTTAAACAGTTTTCCAACATTTAAGTTTACACCCAGCTCCATTCTTAGTCTGAGCCATTCTAGGATTAACACAATGTTTGTTTCCTCTGGAGGCAAATACAATAAACTATTTACTAATAATACTCTGAACTCTATTTAATAAATTATTACGCTGTCTAACACGATTTTTGTCCTTGGGTAGTAACTGTTATTTCCTATTTGCTTACCCCCAAAAAGTATTAAAAATGGCTAATATTTCCTTCAAAATTTGCTTTAAAGACATTTGTTTAAACCCCAAAGAATCCCTCTCAACACATGGCAATGATGCTCCCCCATTACTCCTGCTTATCATCAGCTATGCACATACAGTCAGCCAGTAAGGAACATACTCAAGTTATTATGGTCAAGCAACTGATAAGCAAATCTGTGGTATTGAGTAGAATATTTGCTATAACGATATTTTTGCTTCAGTCAGTAACTCAGCGCTGAATCTGTCTGAAATGTAATGGAAAATAGATCAGTTTCAAAACATTGATGTTCAGGTGGGAAAAGCAAAGTTTGATGGGAATAGTAGTCATTTCTTTTGATTTCTAGATAGAGGCAAACAAGAAATAACACTTACTGACCAAAGACCAAAAAAATTTATTTTGTTACATAGTATTATCCTTCTTTTCTTAAACAGAGCTAAAGGCGACCATTATTATAATTCTTACTAAAGTAGTAGATTGCAAAAATCATTAGAGCAATGGAGAAAAATTCCTTACGGTATTTAATTACAGTTCAAATCTCGCCGATGTCACACTTCTGGTGTTGATTATGTACCAGTCATGAACGAGGCTCAACGCAATCGCATTCCTCGAAATTCTTGACCTTGTACCTATGTTACAAATGAATAACACAACCCTGACTGCGTTTATCGTCTTGTTTGCGAGTATATTACGGAATATACGTTAGAGCCTTGGATCAAATAGCATTGTGATTGATATTTTCCAAATTGAAACAATATGAAATCATGTCAGAAAAACCGATCCTTTTATTCATTTATTTATTTATTTATTTTTACCGTTTTGTCATTGGGGTCATTTATTTTTTCAAGGCTTTTGTGATTGGTGGGTTGGGGTAGGGAGATTTCCTCAAACCAGAGACATGTTCGCAACGGACTGGACTCCACTACTGTTACCCAAGAACCAATGACGTTAAACCGCAAGAACCAGGCTGCTACCCAGGTACTCAGTACACAAAGACCCGGAACAAATACCGTAAAGTATCTAGTCTGATAAACTAACAATTCCACCAGTTCACCTACCCTGGACTGGTACTTCATTTCATTGACTTTGTAAGAATGGAAAGCAAAAAAATATTGTAGTAATTTAATCCTAGGCTCTCACGATTTCTCCTATTCGTCGCCTATGCGTTGTAGACTTAATCTGTTTTTCAATGCAATACTTTTAGTTGAATCAACTCTGTTGGAAGCTTTCGAGCTATTTATCACCGGAGGCCCTGAGAAGGTTCAAAGTGATACCTTCTTTCTTCTGATTAAGCTACTACAAAAACGTAGCTTCGTTATTTCATCTACTTATCTACTTTCAATTGTGACAAAAGGTCTCTACAAGGAGACCAATACCAGATCTTAGTTCCAGATTCTAAAGTGTTAAAGAGAAAGGAATAGGATGTTGTCACAGGAAAGGTTTCAGACCATTTACAGATAATAATTCTCACAACCCCAGGGATTCTATTGCTCACAGTTATATGAACTATGATATAAAATCAATTGTTGTCCTGGCTTCAACCACAACAGAATGACTGCAATGGATATGAGCTTAAAATCTATGTTTTTCCTACTCCTCTAACTTATCTAGTTAGTCATTAACTTTATTTATTTACCAAAATAAAAGTAAAAACAAAGATTAAACAACCTAAGAACTTGTACGACTTAAATGACCTTGCTCATATAATGACTATAAAAAGAAGACAGAAATAGCAACTAGTTACAATCGACTTGCCGACTGTTAACTATTTCAAAGGAACGTGTATGTAAAAGTTTACAATAATGAGATGTCTGGTGATTGCTTGGCTGAAGCAAGACAAAAATAATACAAAGAAATACAGTGCAATATATAAACAGATGGGACAAAAGGTTTTCCATAAAATGTAGAGTTTGAGCTGTAGAATGTTGAATACAATACGCACAAAAGCATCATTTCAAAAAAAGTTCATTGTAGCAGCATTAAAAGTTTGTGTAAGAACATGGATTACAGTATAGAATAAAAACGCCATTCATGGTTTAGATGATAAACTGAGAATATAAATACAAGTGAATTCCAAGACTGCCTCCATAGGAATAAGAAGACAAGATGAAAATTTTCCAGCTGCCCTATAATGCTGACGCTGTTATTATTTTTGCCGCTTTGATAGAACATGCCTATGGTGAAAGATACTTCTGTCATGACTACTCCTTTGATTATTTTCCCTTAAATCAGTGCTTATATTTACCAATGCACCTTTTATTAACGTTGTAGATTAAAGTGTGATCTGAGAGAGATATGGCTGCAGCTCTTGAAAGTTGAGTAACTGTGTAGAAACTTTATTTCATTTCATTCAATTTGCCATAAAGGCAGTACACAGAATAGCTGCGGGCTAGACGAACACATTAATGAGATGAAATGGATGATAAACATGATGGTATAATGGGAGAAGGCAAAAGCCGCCCGCCGAACTTTGCTTCTCTATAACACTGTTCTTTTAAAAATAAATTTTCACTTTGAGGATATGAACCTCGTACATAAAAAGTCATAAATTAAGGCACTTGCCTCTTACAATTTTTCATTACACAATATGAGGCACTCGCCTCTTACGCTTTTTCGCCGACAGACCCATCGCTTCACTCAAGCACCAGGATGGGTCTGGGTCGGGCCACTTTGCCAGACTGAATTCGTCGATGGGGAAGGAATTCACCACCGTACATATGTCACTATCCGACACAACCTCCGCAGTCACCGGCAGAGGCCAGTCCGGATCCTTAGTACAGGTGAGGATTCCCTCCCCCCGACGCTTCCTTTTATTCACAAATTTCTGTAGGACCCCTCCCTTTCGGAATAGGATTAGCCATTCCTTCTCCTCACAGGGTGAGCCCACAGCTTCTACTGTCGGCGGCATAATTCCCGCCGACATGCTTTCCTCCGTTGGTGGCTAACTGTGTAGTGGTGGCACGCAATTAAATGCTCTGTAACGCTGTCGGGGTTTGTTGATAAATGTCAGCTGTACGTGGGCATGACTGTGACACAAAACTAGACAACCGAATGCTTAAAAGAAAGCAACAAACTGCATCCCAGGGCTACATTCTACAAAATACTTTAGATTCGACCCTGATCAACCTTGCTGCCATATTCTAGTCGTAAAAGCTAAAAAAAAAAAAAGACAAATTACACCCTACTGTATTAGTACAACAAAGAACACTCCGGAAATTGTAGTCCTACACACAGAAAATGCGGGATGGTCAACACAGAATGCTTTTGATCATAAATCAGCTCACTAGTAGCTGACCTCAGGTTAAACTACATCAATGGAACTTTTTCCATGTTCGGTTGTGATGCGCATGTTTACATATTTTTAGCTTCTCATTAAACAACATCGCTAATGATCTGAGTATCCACTGATCTATAGATCAAAGTCTTTATACTTTCAGCAATATAATTTTCAAAATAGGTACATAAGTACAGCCACTCGTATAATCACCAGAATAATAAACAGCAGAAGAAAAATCAGAACCATCATAGTAACCACCACAGCAAACATAATCACCATTAGAACCACTATAATGGAAAAGATCACGAGAACTACTGTTATCTTAACTGATGGACTTCCACGTCGATTTCAGTTAATGAGAATTCAGCTGTCCGATCAACTAGACAACTAACTCATTGAATAAAGGAGCCATGTTGATGAGTATTTCATGGACACGTATATCCGTAATGCAATTCTCAATTGGAATCAGCGTTATAAATCTGTGACAGGACTTGATTATCGCTTCTACTAAGTGGCACCATGAGCAAGTGTTTTCTACTATAGCCTTGGGCCGACCAAAGCCTTATGAGTAGATTTCGTAGGCGGAAGCTACTTAACCATTTTCTCACACCGTCTCCGATGAAGGGACATAATAAATATCCTGGAAACAGCTATAAGACCTTCTATTTATAAATGTTCTAAAATCTTCACAGCCTTGGTTTTTTATCTTATTCTGAAAAAAATTTATACATATATATATATATATATATAT
>NC_068982.1:45683268-45685768 GCF_001194135.2 Octopus bimaculoides | reverse complement strand
AAGCATTTTTATCCGGTGTCGTGACAATTTTGCCACCTCACCGACTTAGAAACGTCAAATAATACTTTCTACTATAGTCACAAAGCCATCAATTTCGGTGGAGGGTTCTCATTGGTGACGTCGACCCCAGCACTTGACTGGAACTTATTTCATCGACCCCGAAAGAATGAAAGGCAAAACTGACCTCGGCGGAATTTGAACTCAGAACGTATAGACGGAAGAAATGCCGTTAAGCATTTTTTTTTCTCCCCCGTGCAAAAGATTCTTATTTCTTTATTGCCCACAAGGGGCTAAACATAGAGGGGACAAACAAGGACAGACAAAGGGGTTAAGTCGATTACATCGACCCCAGTGCGTAACTGGTACTTAATTTATCGACCCTGAAAGGATGAAAGGCAAAGTCGACATCGGCGGAATTTGAACTCAGAACGTAGCGACAGACGAAATACCGCTAAGCATTTCGCCCGGCGTGCTAAAGATTATGCCAGATCGCCACCTTAGAAACATCAAACGATATTTTTTTACTTTGATGGAAGGAGTCTAGTCGATTACTTCGAATCCTGAACTTCATTGATATTATTTCCTCAAACCCGAAAGGATGAACGGCAAAACTTGAACCCGAAACGTAAAGACAGACGAAATACCGGTATGCACTTTCGTTCAGCGTGCTAACGATTCTGCCAGCTCGCTACTTTAATACTTTCTACTCTAGGCACAAGACCTAAAATTTGGAGATCGACTGGTGCTTAATTTATTGACCCCGAAAGGATAAAAGGCAAAGTGGATCTCGGCGAAATTCGAACTCAGAACATAGCGGCAAACGAAATACCTATTTCTTTACTGCCCACAAGGGGCTACACACAGAGGGGACAAACAAGGACAGACAAATGGATTAAGTCGATTACATCGACCCCAGTGCGTAACTGGTACTTAATTTATCGACCCTGAAAGGATGAAAGGCAAAGTCGACCTCGGCGGAATTTGAACTCAGAACGCAGCGGCAAACGAAATACCACTAAGCATTTCACCCGGCGTGCTAACGATTCTGCTAGCTCGCTGCATTAATTGTTGTATGCATAATAGAAATGCAATATAGCGCAATATTATGCTTGTAGTTTTGTGCAATGTAGTTTAGCATAAAGTTGTGTCCTATAGTTCCGTATATAATGGTGCAGCGCATATTGTTCAATAGTCTAATGTAGTGAATTGTAATGATGCGAGTTGTAATGTGATTTGTTGTTTTACAGTATTGTATAGAGTCGTGTATGGTGGTGTAGATTTGTCTAGTGTAAGAAATTGTAATTTAGTATAGTATTTATGAACATGTTTTCTAATCACATGGCTCCTAGTTCAGTCCCACAGAGTGGCACCTTGAGTAAGTGCTTCCCGTTATAGGGTCGAGCCGACCAAAACCTTGTGAATAGATTTAGTAGACAGAAACTGAAAGAAGCCCGTCATACATTTATGATGTGTGTGTGTGTGTGTGTGTGTGTGTGTGTGTGTAGCAAGAGAGGAAATTGGAATTTTTTTGGTATTATTTATTATTGCACGATACTTAATTTTGATATGCATTTTGAACTAAGGCGCGAGCTTACAGAATCGCTGAGGTCGACTTTGCCTTTCACCCTTTCGGAGGTCGATAAAATAAATACCAGTTAGACACAGATGTCGATGTAATCGACTAGCCCCCACTTCGTACTTGCAGCCCTTGTGCCAAAATTTGAAACCAATATGTACTTTAAGCTAACATACACCAGCAAAAGAGACTACTTACTGGATTGTAATAATAGAATAAGCAGCTGTGCTTCGAGAAGAAACAGCTGGAATTTACCCTACTACTGACACTATAAGCGCGCGCCTACATGTGTGTGCGTGTGTGTGTGTGTGTGTGTTTGTGTCTTTGTCTGTCTGTGCTTGTTCCCCTTTACCACTTGATAACCGGTGTTAGTGTGTTTATGTCCCCGGTTCTGCAAACATTACAGATAGATTGAGTACCATGCTTTACATCAAAGTATTGGGCTCGATTCGATCGGCTAAAACAAAACAAAATTCTTCACCACGGGTGCCCAACATAGTTCCAGATAATGATTGAACCAATTAAAAGATAAAAGATATTTTAGTGAAGTGTAGTGTTGCGTTGTAGCAAAGTCGTAGCGCGTCGGACAAAATATTTAACGGCATCCCACCTGTCTTGTCACGTTCTGTGTTTAAATCCCGAGGCTGGCTTTGGCATTCATCCCGTCGGGGTCGATAAAATAAATACCAGTTGAGTACTTGGGTCGATGTAATCACCTAGCACCACTCCACCAAAATTCCAGGCCTTGTGCTTATATCAGTAAGAATTATTGTAGTGTGCATTGCGCTAGATAGGGGGGGGGGCTCCGAAAGGGGTCTCAGGGAGTAGTGTCCTTGCTTTCCTGAGCTAGTTTTTCACCACATTTTTTAAAAATCGTTTTAGAGGCCTTGGTCTCAGGACCACTCATGTCTAGAGACTGAGGCT
>NC_068982.1:45675818-45679223 GCF_001194135.2 Octopus bimaculoides | reverse complement strand
ACATACATACATACATACATACATGTATGTATGTATGTATGTACATATATTGTGTGTGTGCGTGTGTGTGTCTTTGTGTCTGTGTTTGTCCACTACCATCACTTGACGAACGGTGTTGATGTGTTTACGTTCTTGTAATCTAGCGGTTGGGCAAAAGCCACCGATACAATAAGTACCTGGCTTAGAAAAAAATAAGTACTGGTGGTCGATTCGTTCGACTAATATTTTTCAATGTGGTGCCCCAGTATTACCGCAGTTCAATACCCGAAACAAGTAAAGGATAAAAGATATATTTGGATGTCTTTTTTTTTTTTTTTGCTTCCGTATGATCATGTAATTTAGAAATGTTGCATGTGTGATAGTCTGTAACTATCTGTATGTGTCTTCTTTTGTGTGTGTGTGTGTGTGTGTATGTGTGTCTATGTGCATTTACGTGCTTTTGTGTGTGCGTGTGTGTGTGTGTGTGTGTGTGTTTGTTTAATGCACACACACGTTTAAGGACTTCGTGCGCGGTTTGTGTTTGTGCGCTGCCAATATATGGTTGTGCATGTGTGATGTGTGTGTGTGTACATTTCAGTGCAATTTTGTGTTAGGAATACAAATATGTGGGACATTCGCCCACCCCACCGACTCTATCTCTCCAGCTTTCCTTGTCCCTTTTTTTGCGTATGTATATATATACCGTATGTGAAATTTAATGTGGGTTTGTGTGATCGGGTCTATGTATGACTCTGCTGTCTTCATGTGTAAAAATGTTCACGTGTGCGCGTGTTAGCACGACTGCTACTGCTGCCGGTAAATGCTGCTGCCATTGACGCTGCTGTTGCTGCACGTTTTTTTTCTCTCTTTTATGTTGCTGCTGCTGTCGGTGCTAATGATGATGATGATGACGAAGGAGATATCGGAGATGATGGGATGAGATAACGATTTTGAAACACGGTTTTCTTGTGTGGATTCTTTGATCGTGATGTGGATTTGCTGTTATTCTGTAATTCTGTGGATATTATTACCATATTGTTATTGTTATTGTGTTGTTATGAAATTGTTATTCTTACTATGTAATTATTGTATTACTGTGACTCAGTTACTGTTGTTGTGTTACATGAATAACAAAATACTACTAACACTGTGTTACATTTATTGTGATGTCGTAGCTGTTATTATTATCATTATCATTAAAAAAAAAGGCGGTGAGCAGACAGAATCGTTAGCACGCCGAGCAAAATGCTTAGCGGCATTTCGTCTGTCTTTATGTTCTGAGTTCAAATTCCGTTGAGGTCGACTTAGCCTTTCATCCTTTCGGGGTCGATAAATTAAGTACCAGTTGCGCTTGACAACCGATGTTGGTGTGTTTACGTCCCCGTAACTTAGCGGTTCTGCAAAAGTGACCGACAGAATAAGTACCGGGATCGATTTCTTCGACTAAGACTATTTAAGGCGTTGCTCCAGCATGGCTGCAGTCAAATGACTGAAACAAGTAAAAGAATTTAAAAAATAAAAGAAAATATATTCACACATAGGAGCGCGCGCGCACATACATGTAAACATTATCAATATTACATACTTTGTGTGTATTCGGAAACGCAACCGCAAAGCAGTTAATATCTGTTGTGCTCCACTTCCGGGGCGTTTTCGCTTCGCCTGCTTTGAAGTTATGCTGTTTTTCTCTTTTTACACGCTACATCTTTAAAGGCGTATCCCTTAGATGAAAAATTGTACCTTTGAAGCATTTTTTAACACACATACATTAAGTATGTGATATTGATAATATTTACACCAGTAAGGTATTTCTAACATAAAATATGAACATATATTTATTTATTTGGTGTGTAATTGCAAGGATCTTTTGGACGATAACTGTTATGTCTCAAGCTACTGCTACCTTCGGATGATCTCTACTCGACTGCTACTCAACAGCTACTGAACAGTTACTCAACAGTCACTCATCTCCTTTACCACGGCTAGACTACCTCTATTTATGTATTGGGCGATCCTACTTCTTCGTTTGTTGGCGTCGATACAACAATAACAAACGACGAATGAGTAACGTCCCATCTTGTGTGAGTTTTCTGTTCGTTCTTCTTCTGTTTCTATTTAAATATTGGACCGTATTATTCAATCTAACGCTACGCACCATTCTTGCCTTTTACCTATTCAGTTATATATATGTATATATAGTTTTTTATACTCAATATAAATATATCGCTATCTATTTCCAGGTTGCATTTCGGTATCAGTATCGGATTTGGACAGAATGGAAATGCCGTAACCAGACTGTGCAAATAAAAAGTGTCTCTGAAGAAAAAAGGAACCTCCCGGAAATCATTGCCAACCGCAACAGTAACCCTCTTCCTCCTAGTGATATACCAGCCAGCCTGAACACAAGCCTGCCTCTCTGGTGTACACTGAGCAGCCAGACAGTCCTGCCCCACGGTCGACAGACAGAGCGAATCCCGTCGCCGCCGGATGTTTTGCCTGTGCCTCCACCGCCGTCGCCTCCGTCGCCACCTCCCCAGCCTCCGTCGCCACCGCCGCCGCCCCAACCGCCGACTATGCCTCCTACTTCCTTGCCACCGGCGAGCACGGCAGCTACGACGACCACCGTGATAAACATTCCCAGCCGACACATGTCACCGTCCCCCAAAATGAGGGACTTCGAACGCAGCCAACAATGGAGGCTGTCGCCTCCACAATGTGGCACGGAACCGAACGACTCTTCCCCATCCCGCAGAATGTCACCTCAGTGTGGCGTTGAGCCCTATGACGCGACTCCACACTGGAGGCTATCGCCGCAGTGTGGTGGTGGTGGTGGATCTGATCCCAAAGAACAAACGCCACCATACTGGAGGTTATCACCTCAGTGCAGAGCGGAGCCAAAAGACTCAGCGGCACAGAATAATTATGAACTGAGACTTTGGCAGCAAAATCCAGAACGAACTTGCCTTGACCCGACAGCACAGAAAGAAAATATAATAAATAATCAAGCTATGTGACATTGATAATATTTGGCAATCCAACATATAAAAATATAACCATGTGCGTGTGTGTGGGTGTGCATATATATATATGTGCATGTGTGTGTGTGTCTATATATATATATATATATATATATGCATGTATGCATGTATATACATACACATGTATGTATGTGTGTGTGTATATATATATATATACATATATATATGCATGTATGCATGTATATACACACACATGTATGTATGTATATCTATATATATATATATATAAATAGAAATATATATATATATATACGCAGACATGCATATATATGTATAGGTATATGTACATATATATACATATACGTATATCTATATATATATATATGTATATATATGTGTCTAAATATATGTATGTGTATATATATACGTATATATATATGTGTCTAAA
>NC_068982.1:45673076-45674050 GCF_001194135.2 Octopus bimaculoides | reverse complement strand
TATATATATATACATATATATTATTATGATATATTATATATTATATTATATATATTATGTATATATTATATATATATATATATATTATATTATATTACATTATATTATATTACATATATATTATATATATTATATATATTGATGATGATGATGATGATGATGATGAGGAGGAGGATGATGGTGAGGATGATGATGATGATGAAGATGGTGGTGGTGGTGGTGGTGATGATGATGATGATGATGATGATGATAACGGCGATGATGTCTGTGATTGCTCATGTGATTATTATGATGTGGTTGATTGACTTTGAGAAGAATTCTAGAGAAGATGGCGATAATGGTGGCAGTTGTTGTGATGGAGTCGTGGTGCAGTACTTGTTGGGGTGGTTTCGGCAGTGGTGGTCGTGGTGGTGTTAGTGGTGGTGGTGAGTGGGTGGATATCATTAACCAGGTGTAAATGTTGATGTGATGATGAAAGACAAATTTTTGTTGTTAACAACAAGTGGTGATTTCCTTCCGTTCGGCATTCCGTGGACGAAGATCTTCAGTGCCCATGACCTGACTAGACACTCCAGCATGAAGAATATATTTTAAAAACGGAAAAGATTACAAAACAGACTGTTCTAATAAGATTTGAGTGTCTGTCGTTGATGATGGTGGTGGTGGTGGTGGTGATGATGATGATGATGATGATGATGATGATGATGATAGTGGTGGTGGTGGTTGTGGTAGTGGTGGTGGTTGTGGTGATGGTGGTGGTGTTGGTGGTTTTTAGTCTGTGTGGTGGCTGTGGTGGTGAACGTGATAAATAAATTAATACACAAATACTGGTTGTGAAAAGTTTGCTGGCGGATGTGTGAATGGTGGTGGTGGTGGTGGCGGCAACGTTGTTGAGGATGATGATGATGATGATGATGATAGTGGTGGTGGTGGTTGTGGTAGTGGTGGTGGTTGTGGTGATGGTGGTGGTGTTG
>NC_068982.1:45668871-45671371 GCF_001194135.2 Octopus bimaculoides | reverse complement strand
GAAAAGAATTCCACAACTACTACTACTACTATGACTACCATCACCATCGTTAGAATGAACAAAAGCAACACTAATCATTTCAGCAGAATCTCCCGTGCCATCGCTGAGTAACAGAACTAAAGTTCTTCCCAGTTTAACACTACTATCCTGGTTCTTTTGGTGCCTTAAGCGGAGTTTGTTCTGTTGCATGCATTCGGACCAGATTTTATTCCAGTTCCTTCCCATCCGCATTGTTTTTTCTTTATCTGCAGAAGTTGTGTGTTCAGGCTGGGCATCAGCTTCATAAATTTTACCAGGATTTCCTGGGATTTTTCTGCAACAGCTAAAGATATTGCCTCTATTCCCTCTGAATATTTACATCCGCTAGAAAATAAACTTACATTTAGTATGCCTATCAGTTGATAGAATGGCTAAAATATTTCTCAGTTTTATTCTAAGGTACAGCTATAAGGCAACAGCATAAACAAGACAATTATCTCGTGCCAATGAAACGAGTTCTCATTGGAATAAAGATGTAACTATCTGCCTATCTCATTTTATCAAGTGAATATATCTCACCTTACAGCCTAAGGTTTTCAAAATGGGTTCATTTTTTCCTATCTTCCTCAATATTGGTACAATAAATCACATAATGACTGAATAGTCACAAGAAAAATTTAAAACAACAGCGACTAACGTGCTGTAGTTCTATTCACTAGGGTAGCTAGAGTGTGTGCCGCACAGGGTGGCCCTTCCGTTTGCCGCCTCCGGATCCAACAAAAAACACATATTGACAACTGCGGGCCCAAAAGTGCCGCCCGGAGTAGACCCCCTTACCGTCCCCCGATAGCTACGCTAATGGTTCTATGTAAGCAAGCTATACTTTGACGGGTTTCAGATAATATAGCATTCTGCGCTAATTCCAACATGGTTCTACTTGAATTTGGCTCATCGGCTATGACGTTCAACGCAAACCGATATGCCTGAGAGCATATGTCTGTATATGTAGGTTGTTGCTGTTGTATTATTGAATAATCCCTTTAGTATATGGCAAAACGACTGTGTATTATGTCCGTTAAATAAGGGTTTCTCAAATAGGTCATACACATTAGCAACAATACTAAACCATCAACACTAACAACAACGGTACATACTTCAACAGCATAACGGTACATACTCCAACATAAACACCAATACTTATGTCACAATCAAAACTAGCATCATCAACAACAACAAATCCAACACCATGAATACTACTGCCACCAACAGAGAAACTAACCATTCCACTACCAACAGCACTTCCATCAACATACTATACTCCCTCCTCAAACAAAAAAATATTCGGGCCTTGAGCACAATGGCAAAAAAAAATAAAAACAGTAGAGCGCTGGGACTAGATGTCATACAGTATTTAGTTTCATCCGTCTACGTTCTGGTTTCAAATCCTGCCAGGATTGTCTATGTCTTTCATACCTTTGGGGTCAATAAATTAATGCCATTGTTATACTGACTACACAACACCCCAACCTATTTGCGGCCTTGTGCCAGTTTGAGAAAGCGTTCTTATTGAGAAAAATCAATTGTTGTTTGGAAAAGATACCAGACTAGGTTGTGAGTTTGTATACTACACCATTCCCTGTATTTGTGTATCCCTGAGCAAGACAATTATCTCAACTTGCCCATGTTTTCATGCCAAAGTATAATAAATTATTATAATTACAGTTGTTGTTGTTTCTTGATGCCGTAATTGTTGTGTGTGCGTGTTTGTGTGCGTGTGTGTGTGTGTGTGTGTGTGTGTGTGTGTGTGTGTGTGTGTGTGTGTGTGTGTGTGTGTGTGTGTGTGTGTGTGTGTGTATGGAGGTGCGTGGATTCGTGGGTAAACTTTTGCACTGGTATTCGTTAGATTGTGGATTCGATTCCTGGCCCGGACGATGTGTAGTGTTCTTGAACAAAACACTTCATTTTTACGCTGCTTCAGTCCACTCAGCCAGCAAAAATGAATAATCCGGCGATGGACGAGCAACCCGTAATGCCTCATGTTTCTGAGGCTTTGCTCGTCATCAGAAATAATACATTTCTAAATCTCTCAGGGAGATTTATGCAGTAGTGATACGATGAAGTCGTTGTATGCTGTCAACTTAATGTAACATTTCCTGTGTCCTTATGTTTACAAGGGGGAGACAAGCACCTCCACCCAGCTAAGCCTGCATCCAGAGACATATTTTTTAAGCTTTGCTTGTCATCAGAAATAATACATTTCTAAATCTCTCAGAGAGATTTACGCAGTAGTGATACGATGAAGTCGTTGTATGCTGTCAACTTAATGTGACAGTCCCATGAAGGGAATAATACTACTGTTGTTTAGACCTAGGAAGCTGCACGGCCTCCTGTCGGCCTTGACACATTTCCTGAAATGTATTATTTCTAATTTTGAAATCATATGTTTACAAGAGCTTGACAGGCATCTTCGACTAGCAGGTCATGCTACTCCAGACTGATGACGAGCAAAGACTCAGAAACA
>NC_068982.1:45666249-45667668 GCF_001194135.2 Octopus bimaculoides | reverse complement strand
GAGAGAGAGAGAGAGAGAGAGAGAGAGAGAGTCACACAATGCAGCGTTAAATAAAGTTGAGGCATGTACAATGATATTTAAAACATTTGTGTGCACTTCACTTGAACAGGGGGGAAATTTTTGCTGCGGAAATAACTTTGGGAGAAATTTCTCCTCCTAGACAACACGTATGATAACACATTGGCTTTCGAATTACCTCATCAGATCGTAGGACACAAACGTTTCTGCGTTATTACGTTTCATCAACCTTGGATACTGAATTACTGCCAATACTAACATCGATAGAGCTTGACACAGAAAAATGTCATTTGACATAAGTAAGTTTTTTCCAAACAACGTAGTTTCAAACTTCTTCGGAGAAAATAAATCAGGTAATCACAAGAAGGTAAATTTGTCTAAGCACGCCAGTGCTAACGGATGTAGAATTCTATCACCGCTGCTGAGCGCTCTTTGTCTGCTACTCATATTCTTCTGTACCTTGTAGCATTAAACATCGATACGAGGTGCTTTCTCGAGACGAATGCCGCATTCGAGTGGCTTTCTATAGTATATCAACGTTACGTAAGATATATAGAATGCTATTTTGAACTAATACTGCTTCCATCGCTGATAATGAATTTTTATCAAGCCTGCTGGCCATTTGCGCCATTGGTGGTTTGTTAACCATTGCTTTTTTCTATATAATTAGAGGCTACATTTGTCTAGGCATACGGTTGCTAATGGATGTAGCAATCCCAGTACCGCTACTGGACGACTTTCGTTTGCTACCAATATTCTTCCGTGCATTTTAGCATCATACGTCTATGCGAGATGTTGTCTCGAGATGAATACTGTAGTTCTGCGGCTTTCTATCGTATATTCACGTTAAGTAAGGTATATAGAATACTATCATTTAAAGAAGCTAAAATGGTTCCTAAGTTTTCGCTACTCTCGTAAATTTTCGGATGCCACTCATCTATCTAAAAGTTATAATCAGTGTAAGTATTTTTCTTTTCTGAGTTTGGTCTGTTGATTAAGTTTCACCATAAATTCACCGATATAACCATGGCACATAGCTATGTCGGGACATGGTACATAGGTTACATAGCTATGGCGTGTAATAGGTTACATGTGCGAGCTAAAGCATATTTCGAAGTTTAATGGGTGTTACCATTAGGATAATTCCATGTGTGTGCATGTGCGTGTAAATATATGTATATGCATATGCACACACAGCTATATATATATATATATACACACAGCTATATATCTGTGTGTGTGTATGTGTACATATATAAGTGTATACATGTATATATACATAGATATATATGTATATATACATACATAAAAATATATGTACATATATATGTGTATATATGTATGTATATACACATATGTATATAAATGTGTACGTATATATATGTATATATATATATATAT
>NC_068982.1:45661931-45666042 GCF_001194135.2 Octopus bimaculoides | reverse complement strand
TGTATATATGTATGTATGTATGTATGTATGTATGTATGTATGTATGTATGTATGTATGTGTGTGTATGTATCTATGTGTGTGTATATGTATGTATGTATGTATGTATGGAAGGGGAAATTAGAAGAGACTGATGGCATTCTGTCTTCTCTTACACACCGAGATATGGTGGGTGCAACGCAAATTCATCGGAAGGGACTTGGTTTTGGCGCAGATCGGTTCAGACCGTTTGCAAGTATGATGCGGAGCGAACGCAGACCTGTTGTTGGCAACAGTGTCAAAACAAGGGAAACAGAGAGAAGAGAGCTTCATTTGATCCAATGCACTCAACAAGGATAGATGACGAGATGGAAGGAAGATGCTGTCGAAATATAAGCTGGAATGAGATATGGAGATGGACTACATCTCGGCCAAGTTTTCTGATTCGTTCATCCTATGATGTCTTGCCATCGCCTACAAATTTAACAAAGGCAGAAAGGTCGGAACACTGAACCATATTCTTTCCAACTGTTAACTGGCCTTGAATATATATATATATATATACATAGAGACACAATCTGGTCTTTAAGGTTATCGTCAATGCTATAAAAAACCAAATTGCTCTCATCAACAGTGGGGAGAAAAAACAGCCGGAGATTCCATTACCTTCATGCTCTCAGGGCAGCAGATCCGTTTCAAGAAGAAACTTCCTGTAAGCGATGAAAAGTGAAACGGCTATTGGGAGGTGGCTGCAGATTTACCAGGATGCCAAGGATTCTTTCCCATCCCAGTTACGAAAAAAACGGATATTATAATGTGATGTGAAAGAAAAAAAGTGGTGAATCTAGTCGAGTTAACGGTTCCTCATGAAGATAACATGGACGCCGAAATCGAACGTAGAGGATTCGTTGGACAGTGTGAGGTGTCTATTGCTATCATTAGGCCTAATTCCTCGTAAAGCAGACATCAGCATGAGTGATATCCAAACTACAGTGGAAAAGGCAAGCCACTGGATTTGGTTAAAAAGAGACGACGAACAATGGCTAAAAGAATATTTAGCTTTATTTGATAATCAGTTGACCTAGCAAGCGGGGCCTCATATCAGAGGAGGACCGGCGCACATTGATGCCGTCGAGAGGTAGACCCCGAAACGGCGCGCATTCTCTCCTGATGATCCAGTACACTTACTGGCTTCCGCTATGCGGAGCTTTCGACTGGTAGCACTTACATGTGCAAGTTGTGTGCAAAACATTTAACATCCGCCGGACAGCTAATTTCCACAACTGTACACAGTTTCTCTTTTCTATGTATGTATGTATGTATGTATGTATATATATATGTATGTATATACGCTTATTCAATGTGTAGTTAGTTTGGTTGATAAAAATCGAATGGTCACGTATCGAAATCGATGGGAGAATCCGTTATATATGCGTAAGTATGAATGTTTGTGTGTGTGAATGTCTTTGTACGTGAATGTCTGTGTGCGTGAATGTCTGTGTGTGAGTCGTTCACAGAGAGCGAGAGAGTGTATGCAAGTAGATATAATAGTTTAGTTAAAAACTGAGATTTTACACCGCTACCACTCTAGTTCCGTGTTTTCGCTTTTTGTCACCGTTGTTTCTAAAAGAGGAATAGCAAAGTTCCGAGTAGAGACAATGCAAAATATCAGTTTTAAAATATTATGAATAGTGCGACATTAAAATATTTCTATTTTTATTCCACCGTCTAACGCTAAGCAAGTAACTGGCTCCCATTCCCTCGGACCGCTCTTCAAGAAAATAACATGTAAACAAAGGAAACAAACATCATCCAAATTCCAGCAAAACGTAAAAACATTATTTCAACACAAAAACAAGCAAATAGTAAAAGACAAAAATCGGTAACACTCCAACAGAAAATGCAGCACAATAACACGTTTGGCAACAGTAATGATATATGGACACATTCTACGTCAGGCACAATATGAATAATTAAAAGCTATGTTTCGCAAAAAAGACTCTGAATATGGAACATTTTGGTGGACGAACGAAAGACAGGAGGCATCTTGAGCACCAAGAGGCGCCAGCGTATTACATTCCTTCAAAGGCTTCCGGCATAAGAACGGTAACTTAACTGTTTTACAGTGGCTATCGAGGTTTTCTCGTTTCATTGAAAGAAAACATGGAAACAGTTGTCGCAGATATGTTAAGTGACACTTTTTTCTATTGGGAATAGGAGTGCATACAGCACCATATGTGTCATCTCTAAAACTGAAGATGATGTGAAAGCATAAGCCCAAATTTTACGTAAAACTACTGTTCCTAAGCCTGTTCCGCAGTATTTCGAAAGGTGTAACAAGAGACATTAGTGACGAGGTTTACTCTTGGCTAATAGTCACCTTCATGGAACATGGGCAAGTACTCAGCAGGCATGTAACTTTTGGTGGTGTAAGAGGGTGAGGTCAGCATGAACATAAAAGTTCTCATGATTCCGCAAGGCCATAAAACAGTAACTGTTTTGTAGATGATGCTGAGAGGTAGACATTTAATCTCAGTATTCAAGAAAGACGACCCATTTACTATATGTCTGAGAGTAAAATCCATTTAAGAGCCTTCTGCAGAGGAAGCCTAGTAGAATAGTAGCAGTCACAATTAGTGAGTTGGCAAATAAAATTGCGTCCCTCCTCGTTGTCAGGGGCGAATAATTAGACCCAAGAACCCATGTCTTAGATACATCGACGAAGGCAAAAAGAGTCATTCACATCAACAACTGCAACGACCAGAAACGACTCCCTAACGGCACTCCTTATCCACTTGTGGCTGTGATGAAGAACCGACTTCTTGGAAAAAATATTTGTCCTTCGCAAGACTTCACAAAGCTCTATGGCGTGCAAAACACAAAGAAATTCCTGCCGAAGTATGACTCGAGCAAGACATGGGGGTCACATTTCAAACATAAGATGAACTTAGTACTTGTACAAATTTCGTATATACATTACAAAATATTATATTTTAACAATCCATGAGACGTGAGCCTTCACTTGCCCAATTAAACACAAGAGACCTTCGTGGAAGATTCTGGAATTTTGAGAGGAGGCTTAGTCGGAAACATGGAATGCCCGATCAACGCAAGCTTAAGTTTAGTTTATATATGGATATCCTGTTTTTATTGAAGTTTTTTATCATATTTCTTTATTCCATGTGAATATTTGGGCAGTATACTGTATATTCTATATGCATATTGTATATGTATATGTATATTATATTTGTATATTGTATAACGTCTTTCACCCCTCTCCTCGTCTTTCTATAACTTATTTGTCCTACACTATACGTCTTTGTAAGTTACTTGTTAAGTGTTTCTTCGTATTATTTGTATCACTTCGAGCCCTTAAGCCACAGAACAGATAAAGAATAAATTATCATTGTTATTATTACCCTGCGCGCATAAGCAAAAATAAGGTGTTGTAGTCACACGTTATTATTATTTTTATTATTATTTCATTGCTTAATTCTATGTAATACGTGCTTTATTTCGCTTGTAGGTCGCAGAATAATTTGCTGTTTGGTTGCCCTTTTAAGGATTTGTTACTGTTTCCAGCCTCTTGGTGCTATGTTTTTAGAAAGAATATAATCACAGATAAATATTTTGACATATAAACATATTTGAAATATTGGTTCCAAATTTTGGCAGGTGACCAGGAAGTTCGGGGTGGCAGTAAGTCAATTACATACATCCCAGTGCTCAACTAGTACTTGTTTAATCGACTCCGAGAGGATAAAAGACAAAGTCAAGCTTGGCAGAATTTGAACTCAGAACGTATAGGCAGACGAAATGTCGCTAAGCATTTTGCCCGGCGTGCTAACGATTTTACCAGCTCGCCGCCTTATACATATCTGCAAAATCGCCAGCCAGTCAACAAAAGTGGAAGTGGGGAGAAGCGAATCCAAGCAAGGAGAGGTTTTTGCCACTCAAATTGCCCTTTTCATCACTTCCTCGCCCGTACGTGTACATCGTGGCAAGAAAGCTTTCAGAGACTGGACGCATTGCCGAAATAGGATATAGCGTGAAGTTAGATGATTTCTGTATTCCACCGTTGCAAGAAAATTAGTAACGTACTTATACAACACTGGCAAAAAGCTGAGAAATGTT
>NC_068982.1:45651870-45655822 GCF_001194135.2 Octopus bimaculoides | reverse complement strand
TATATATATACATACGTACGTACGTACATACATACATACATACATACATACATACATACATACATAAACATGTGCACACACTACCTGATATCTGTTAATGATATATGAATATAATTTAACGGGGCTTCCTATTAAGAATTTTGTGGTATTATATCGGTGTAAAATTATATTGGAGACTAAGGAATATTTCGGTAACTTACAGCTTGAAGGCTAGGTTGGCTATTTGTTAGTTTTTTTTTGTTTTTTTCTTCTTATATGTCCAGGATAAACTTGATTTCCTCTTATGAGATTCTCGTTGTATGCATGAGCAGCATTATTGGACATGTTTTCCTTGTTGTTGTTGTTGTTGTTCAGGTCACTGCTTGGAATCGAACTCGGAATCTTGGGGTCAATAGCCCGCGTTCTTAACTACTACGCCATATGCCCGTGGGACCACGGTCATATGCCGTAGTAGTTAAGAACGCGAGTTACTAACCCCAAGATTCCGAGTTCGATTCCAAGCAGTGACCTGAACAGCAACAACAATAATAATAATAATAATAATAACATCGAAAAATACCTTAGAAATGAGAATCCAGGTTCGAAATTTCCCCAAGACACCTGAAGAAAGCTAGAGGGTATATCAGTCGAAACGTTGTGTTAACAACAAACAAGGTGAGGACAAATATCCGTCGAATGTAAATAATGTACATAATTCCTCATCTCTTAAATATAGAACTGCATGTTGAATAAAATTATAATTAACTGATCTTCCTGATTTCCTTTTACCCAGAGCCAGGAACTTTTTAGCAGCCTCTCGTATATATATATATATATATATATATATATATATATATATATATAAACATACATACATACATAATGAATTTAACAGTTTTTTTTCATTTAAACTTGCACGGTGTGCTCCAGCATGACCAACATCGAATGACTAAGCTGAAAACAGTGAAATAATGCGGCTGAATGTTATTTTATATGCAATTCTGCTTTAATACTCACAGTTTAGTATTAACAATTGGTTTCTTTAGCATGCTTTGTCAAATCTAAAATTCCCTAAAGAACTGCTGTATCTGCGGAAAAAATAACATAAGTCTAATGCTATAAACATTAACACTAAGACATGCAATAAGAGAAAAATAGGAACCCTTAAAAATATCATGCATCATATAAGGACAACGAACAGGTGATATTTCATGTTCACTTTAATTGGATTTACCTACAATGCTTTCTTTCCATTCTTTCTTTACAAACAAGATTAATGTAAATAAATCAATACATGTATGTATGTTTGTGCGTGTTTGTGCGTGTAGGTATTCATGTATGTGTGTGTATGTATGCGTGTATGTATGTATGTATGTATGTTTGTGTATGTATTCATGCATGTGTGTGTATGTATGCGTGTATGTATATGCGTATGTATGTATGTATATATGTATGTATGCATGTATGTATGCTTGTATGTATGCATATTTGTTTGTGCTTATGTATGTATCTATGCATGTATGTAATTATTCAGTTCTATTTCAAGATTTATGTATGTATGTATGTGTGTATGTATGTATGTACGTATGTATGTAATTAGGTAGGTAGGTAGGTAGGTAGGTAGGTAGGTAGGTAGGTATAGATATATACATATATGTAATACACATATAGAGGCATATGTATGCGCTTGAGCGTGTTTTGGAGTATGTGCATATACACTCATTCTCATTTATATACACATTTATATATATTTTATGTCTGTATAGAGAGGTGTATGCCTTTAGGTAGATACGCAATAGATATATGCATACATACATATGCATGTGTGTTTGTGTGTATACATACATGCATACACCTATATATATATGTATACTTATATTTATAGTTGCACACATACATATACACACGAGTATGCATACGTTTCTGCACGGATACGCGCGCGCGGTTCTGTGTGTTTGTGTATGTGACTGTGTCCGTTGTAACTGCACAGTCATGTGTAGGTTGTAGGGAGTCTTTTACAAATTATAAATATAAGGCATTTTTCAGAAAACATATAAAACTCTTTTAAATGTATATACGCTTGCGCACACAAATGCACAGACAGACAAACACGCGTTCTCACAGATACATACAACCGCACATGTACGCGTGCAATCACACAGATGCTCGTCCATACACGCACACACACACACTCAAACACACATACACATAATTACATCTGTGTGTGTGTGTGTTCGTGTGTGTATGTGTGTGTTCGTGTGTGTGAATAAATGCACATTGTTAAAATTTTATTAAGTTTCCTTGGAAACATGTAAGTAAGCTTCTGTCGCAAACAAAATGAAAATACTGTTTAAACAACATTTTAGATCACATGTTTCTGGTGTTCAATCATGTTTATGTCACTACAGAAATTCAAATGTAAAACATTTAGAGAAAGCTTACAAGTCTATTGATTGCTTAAATGCCTCATATCATCCCTCACACACACACACACACACATAGACATGTGTATGTATGTATGTATGCGTGAGTATGTATACATTATGTATATACTTCCATTGAGATACTTTGTTAAGCATAAACAAAAATATAGGAGAAAAATGTAACATAGTTTATGAAGAATGTGATAGCTATGTGAAACTGGAACTAGAAATAAGCTAACTCTCACATTTAATCTCATTGTGTTCAGAATAACTACGAGGGTTGTACCGAAAGTAATGCCAGAGTGGGATGGAGTATTTTACTAACTGACATATCTTGATAAATTGCACGTGTTGGTAGATATCACTCTATACTGGCACACATTCCAAGCAGATTTTCTGTATCATCATTGAGCTCTTGATGAACGCGTAATGCTTCGCAACGCCCCCTGTCCGGTTTCTGTAGCTGAAGAAGAGATAACCACTCCGAAATGCATGCATCCCATAGTCTGATTAGGTGTCGATCTAAGTTGATTTGGTGTATTTATACGCATTTGTCAACAGCGAGAAATTTTCTCCATGACAAAACACAATGAAATGCTTTCTTATGAATTCGAATATGCCTCGAGCATATTTGAAATGGTAATAACTTTGAATTTATGCACATCATTGCTTGGCGCTGTCACCCCGTGTGTGTGTGTGTGTGTGTGTGTGTGTGTGTGTGTGTGTGTGTGTGTGTGTGTGTGTGTGTGTGTGTGTGTGGAGAGAGTGAGAGGGAGAGAGAGCTCTAATGATCTAATGATGTAATGCAATGGGTATACACAATATGTGTACATACTTTTTTTTATTTTTAAGTTAACAAGGCTACCAATGGTTTCATAAGCGAGAAATCACTCATCTATTATCAAGCATGCCACATGGAAACATTGGTACTCGTCTCCATCTAGAAGATGCACTTTTGTGCATGTGGAACAGTAGATCCGTTAGAAAAAGAAATTTCCTGTAAACGATGTAATGTAGGACGGCTTTTGAGGAGTGACTGCAGATTTACCAGAGTGGCAAGGATTCTTCTCCATTCCATTTACAATGAAACCAGAAGTTATTATATGCTGTTAGAGAAAGTAAGTAGTAAATCTGGTCGAGCTAACGGTTCCTCATGAAGATGACATGGACGCCGCACGGGCTCGAAAGATCGACCGTTATAAACACCTCCGCAAGGAATGTAATAACGTTGACTGGAAAGCAAGGTATTATCCAATCGAAGCTGAATATAGACAATTGTTGCTGTCGCTAGGCCTAACTCATTGTAAAGCAAATAGCGTGATGAGTGACATCCAGGCTAAGTGGGGAAGGCAAGCCAATGTATTTGGTTACAAAGAGACGATGAGCAATGGCTAAAAGAATAATGAATGAAGTCTAAAAACCATTTGATCCAACCAGGTGGGCCTCATCTTAATGAGGAGTCCGGCGCGGTATATGCAATAAGTGCTTCTTTCTTCCTGCTATACACACAGACATACACACATGCATACATATATACATGCATATATATA
>NC_068982.1:45648574-45650969 GCF_001194135.2 Octopus bimaculoides | reverse complement strand
TATAATAAGATGCAATCATTTGATACTTCAAATTGACTTTTGATGAGCTAAATTATAAAAACGCAATTACCATTTGAAATACTATAAAATTAAAACTTAAAGGCAATGAAAGAGAAGAAGAAATTATACGAGATAATGATGAGCAGTTTCTAATCGACGTGCATCATATATCACCCACAATTATCTTCAAGATACCTTTACTAGAAATCGAAAGTGAAGGATAATAATTTCTGCTAAGATTCGGCTTGAGAAGATCAGTAAGCACACACTAAACCACATTAATGATACAATTAAAAATCCTACTGGACTGCTACAATGGAGCAGCTCCAACAACGTATTTATTTGGTTTAGAAATATTAGTGAAAAATAATCGATGCAAATCACCAAGTACGAGATTATTGAATTCTGTCCGATACTGTCTCAGCCCATCCTCACCAAGCTTTGAAATTTTTAATTACGCAATGCGATAATGATAGTAGTGACTCCGATATAATCATTCTCACTAGAAAATCACTGCGTTTAGACAGAGACACTGTATGTGCAAAAGACACAAATAATTTAGTTAATATTACAATGCGCTGCTCTGGTGTGGCGGAGGTCCACAATTTATTTTATTTATTCATCCGAGATAAGCATATGGCTCAATGTTACAACGTAAACTTAGGCTTGTACAGTGAGAATGATCTAACTAATTCTAAAGTACACAATCTAGATAAAAATATAAAATATCTAAGTACTGTTTTCATGAACCAGATTTAATACTGGTTTCAAATTTTAACATGAGGCCAGCAGGTTTAGGGGAGAGAGTAGGTTGATTAAATCGACCCCCAGTGTTCAGCTGGCATTTATTTTATCAACTCCGTAAGGATGAAAAGCAAAGATGACCTCGGCGGAATTTGAACTCAGAACGTAGGGAGAGACGAAACGCCGCTAAGTATTTTTGTCCGACGTTCTTAACGATTCTAACAGCTCACCACCTTAACCAGGGTAATATTACTATAACAACATAAGGCGGAGAGCTGGCAGAATCGCTAGCACGCCAGGCAAAATGCTTAGTGACATTTCGTCTGTAACCACGTTCTGAGTTCAAATTTCGTTGAAGGTCGCCGTTACATTTCATCCTTTCGGAGTCGATTAAATAAATACCAGTTGAACACTGGGGTTGATCTAATCGACTTATCCTCTCCTCCGAAATTGCTAACCTTGTTTCAAAATTTGAAATCAATATTACTATAACTACAAACATAACAGGGATTAACTTTACAGACATTATTCTATAGCTCAACATGTATAAACATACACCATATAGAACACTGAACGTAAAGCCCGTTTATAGTAATAAAACCCAAAATTCTTTCCAGTTATTGTTCGTATTTTGTCAGTATTATAATTTGAATAAACTCTAACACCACATACACAAAAGAAGCAATTGGTAAAAAAAATTATAATAGAAAATGGTTACATTATAATGAAAAAAAGAATAATTTTATACCCAAAACCAAACGTGATAATGAAAGAAAAAAGCATAAAACTGTAGTCATAATATTGTTTGTTTCAGCACGCTATACAGCCTCAATATGAAATCCAGTATTGTGGATATCTTAAAATTGATCCAGAAATATTTTAACTCATGCCACAAGTATCATAAACATTTCAACGGGCAAAACTTAAAAGTAAGCTATAGTTGCATGACGAATATGGGGATCATCACTGTCGGCGGTGAATGCATCAAATATTCAATAATCCTAAGGGCCAGGAAACCAAGCACAGGGATAAAATTTTTCGGAACGATTACCGTAGGCTAGAACTAGAACACCATACATTAAATAGTTTCTACTATAGGCACAAGGTCTGAAATTTGGGGGAGGGGGATAGTCGATTACATCGATTCCAGTACTCAGCTGGTACTTAATTTATCGACTCCAAAAGGATAAAAGACAAAGTCGGAATTTGAACTCAGAACATAGCGGCAGACGAAATACCGCTAAGCATTTCACCCGGTGTGCCAAAGTTTCTGCCAGCTCGCTGCCTTACATATTCTACTAAAAATAATTAAATTACTTTTTATTTTGCCCATATTGTTACTGTGTAAGTAGAATAACGCTGAAAAACTCTATTGGCTCGCCTTCTTGTTGTTTCTCTCCATTCCTCTCTCTCTCTCTCATCTACGTGTGTGTGTGTACATGCGCACATATGTATGCGTATAGGTGTGTGTGCGTGCACGCGCGTGTGTGTGCGTGCGTGCACGCGCGTGTGTATGCGTGCGTGTGTGTATGTTCAAATATAAAGTATGTTTTCATGTTTATATATGTAGTTACATATGTATATATGCGTGTGTATAAATAACTGTGTGTATATATATATATATATATATATATATATATATATATATATA
>NC_068982.1:45646334-45648220 GCF_001194135.2 Octopus bimaculoides | reverse complement strand
TCTCACAATTCACTGCTCCCACTCCCGATATATCAATGAGTGTATCGGCGCGACTTCGTTCTCTCGCCAACAACTAGACTTCTTCCTCTCTTTTGTCCAATCCTTCCATCCTGCCCTCGAAATTCTCATTCTGTTGAATTTCTCGATATTTCTGTCAGAATGCGCCACTCTGCTCTCACTACCTCCATCCACTACAAACACACTGACTCACACTCCTACCTTAACTTCTCCTCCTCCCACCCTACCCATACCAAGCTCTCCATTCATACTCCTAATTCCTCCGTGTGCGCAGGCTCTACAGTAACAGCCATGACTTTGAGACTTCATCCTACGTGGATATCCTCTCACCACTATCCACACTGCCATTGCCAGGGCACGATCTGTGGGTCGTACCTCTGCTCTCTCTCCTCGCACTCGCCCCACCGTTGCCCGTCTCTCGTTTCCCCTCACCTACCACTCCTCCACCCTTCTCCTCCAATGCACCATTCTCCGAACCTTCCGGCGACTCCAGTCCTCCCCTCCACCTCGCACAACTTCTCCAACCTACCATTTCCCTCCGTCAATTGATCCATAACCAGCGTGACCTCCTGGTCCACAGTTTCTTTCCTAATCTCACCTCCCAGCCTAGCTCGTTCCCATGCACCTGCCCCTACCTGTCCAACACCACCATCCTCACAGGCACTCATCATCGTCCCTATCACATCACCGACTACTTTACCTGCATTTCTAGTAACAGCATTTACTGCCCCTCCTGTTCTCTGTCCTTACCTGTACATCGGTCAAACGGGACGCCGCTTGGCCTATCGGTTCGCGGAGCACCTCTGAAACGTCAGACTTAGCAATGACACCCCGGTATCGCACCATTTCCGCTCTACCGGTCATTCGCTATAACGTCTGTCTGTATTCGGACTGTCTTTGCACAGGGGGCATCCGGACTCCCGCCTTCGCCATAAACAGAAATAAATATTCTCTCTTCGCTCCTTTGCGCCACAAGGGCTCAACTCACCTCCCTTCTGCATCTGACACCAACCTTACCTCCTCTCTTCATTTGATACCAACCCCACACCACTCCACACACACTAGCACTGACAACTTCCCAGCACCCGCATCACACACCATCATCCATACACCTACATACAATCTTCAATAGCGTCACCACACATATCACTATATGAGCAGCCACACACGCTGTGTAACTCAGTACACACACCACACACCATCATGCACACTCCCACACCCACAGATGCACATAATACCAGAACACAGACAATATATACATACACACGCTACAGGCATTAACACACGCAACATACAAAGATAACTTTCGCCCACATATATATACCATACACATGCACACTGTTTGGTCACAGACACACACACACACACACATGTGCACACACCACATGAAAAAGCACACATCAATTGCCACACACAACATACAGACACGTTACACATGCACATACTCACACACGTCAGGGTCACTCCTCCCCATTCACACACACACACACACTTACACACTTACACTCAAACACACTTACACACTCACAAACACAATTCTTACATACACACGCAGGCAGGTATATCTTCTCTATTTGGGATCAATATCACTTTATTAACTCCCTTTCATTCAGCTTCTTCTTTTTTTCCAATCATTCACCATGCTGGACTGCTGAAATCTACAAGTTTTTTTTCATTCTCTCTCTGTTTATTTTCTCTAGTTCTTTTCTGCCGAAGAGCGTAGGCTCGAAACGTAAAATACTTTTTTCATTTTCCCCGGGCATCAAACTAATACACTTCTTTGTTGTTCATACACCTGTCTTCATATTCTGTCTTTCTATAAATTTCAGCTATATACATATATATATATATATATATATATATATATA
>NC_068982.1:45637884-45644498 GCF_001194135.2 Octopus bimaculoides | reverse complement strand
TGTGTGTGTGTGTGTGTGTGTTATTGCGTGTGTGTGTGCGTGTGTGTGTGCGTGTGTGTGTGCGTGTGTGTGTGTAGACATGTATATAATGGATATTAAACGAACTGCGATAGTTATTGAAATTTTTATTATACTCTGTTATTCTTTTATTAGATAACGCTGCAAGCAGAGTGAACCACCGTCTCGAAAGATGTTTCTAAATTTTGTAGACACCAGCAATTTTGGTATTTAGCTTAGTGGTTCCTAAAAAAATAGGGGCAAAATCGATTTTGGAACGAGTTGAATCTATTAATGCTTCCCGCATTCATACAAGCTAACACTGTCTTTCACATGCACCCAGGCACATAGACATACACAAATAACCACATAGACACGCTGACAGACAGACAGACAGACGGACGGACAGACAGACAGACAGACAGACAGACAGAAAAACAGATAGATTTTTTTGTATTTAAAAGCAACAAGCATTTACTGGAAAAAGAATTCAACAGAAGATATAAATTCAAACACTTGCTCTCGGAATGTTGATTGTTACCGTGAAGTTTTGCCAAAGGCTGGTTTTTTAACATTATAGAATGTTAAAAACAGGACATATAAACATATGCAAACAATAAGCGGTGTTTGGGTGTCAATAAAATGTAAACTTCAACAAACTAGTAGATAATTACCATCAAGTAATCATAGCTCGCTATGACTTATAACCTTTAAGCTACAAATAATTAGTAACATCCGTAAAATGTCTTCATGAATTAAAACTATAATTTCCTATAACTTTTGAAGCCCCATTTTCAACTAATAAATTTTTGTGGTGCCACATTCTATTTAGGTAGTTCAAAATAAAAGCCCCTAAGAAAGAGAGGTGACAAGCAAATTCGTAAATTTTCGAACAATTTTGAAAGCATTATTAACAATTTAATCACAAAAATCTCTTTAAGATTTTATTTTCTAATGTACAAATGCAAAATGAAAGCACTTCTCTGAAGAACTAATGGGAATACACGTTCATCACCCGCTAAGTACATAGAGAAGCATCGCTGTTTATAATTCATCCCTTGGTCTCTAAGATCTTGCTCTTAAAGCCAGGCTTTTCTGCAAACTCTTGAACAAGCATCTCTTTCCTGAACGTAAACTACTTAACCATAATGCTATGAAAATTTCCTATTTCACAAGCTACAATTTTGCTGAAACTATTGCTATGTTTAACCTTTCAAATTTGAAAGCCAATCAAGATCACCAAGTCATTCTATTTTAAACTATACAAATACCAAATATTGATGCATACAAACGCAAAGGAAATTGCCAGGTCGAAGAAATAATCCACTATGGCATAGCGAACTGAATTACACATGAAGCATAAAAGAGCGGTGGTCAGCAATACTCAAGCTTGAAGACTTAGAGGTACTAGACTTGTTTGTATAAGCACTAAACTGTACCGGTCAGCAACACTCATATCTATGTTAGTTTGGCAGATTGAATGTGTAATTAATAGCAACGTTCAGCTATGCCAGAGTAGTTTTCATCAAATATGTAAGATAGTTGCTAATGCAATCTAGAGTGATTGCCTCTAAACAAGAGTAATCAACCAGAGTAGTTAACTCTATGACAGCACCGTAAACGGCAACACACAACTGGATTGATTGCCTTTAACAACTGTGATTCTCAAACTGATAATACCAAAACCCAAAAAGAATTTTGCGCCCTTCTCCGCCTATTTGATAACGTTAAAGCAAAATAAAATTCGCAACGTTATAGTTTGTCAATCTTTGCTATGGTTTTGGACAAGTATAAAATTTTAAAACCATCTCTTTTTGTTAACCATGGCATTTTCTACCCATTTCAATACTCACAATTTCCCTGTGAAAAAAAAACCACTGAATAACACTATAATAAATGAGAATACAAGTCTATACAAGAGTGATGGCTGTTTATATAACACAGTAAATGACAACATTGTCGTATAGTGACAGATTCTAGCGCTATACGCAACCATATTGTCTAACAATACCGCAGCTGACTTCTCACAAGTTTAAATGATTAATTGACAATACACTAGATTGAGTATCTCTAAGACAATACAGCAAGTGACAACACAATTCTACAATGATTGACTCTAAGACAATACTCAACGAAATAGATTGTCTGCACGATAATACAGTAAATAGAAACACGCACTAAACTACCGGAGTAACTTTCAGTTACTAACTACAAATAATTAAGATGTTTGTCTCAATACAAGAGCTAGCAACTCAACTGGAGTGATTGCCTATCGACTGACAATGTGCAGGTCAATCACAATGCATAGTTATAGTGATTGGCTCTCTGATATTCCACCACGTACCAGCGCACAACTGCTACAAGTCAATCATAGCACAATACATAGCTATAGTAAATGCCTCTCTGATAACCCACTAGCACACAACATACAACCACAAACTAGTCAGTCGCAATGATAGTTATTGATTACCGCCCCAACAACTATAACACAACAACACAACTACATGTCAATCACAAAACACATCTATCCTCTCGGATAATCTAGCAAATGATGACACACAATTACAATTAGCTTATCACAGCACATAACTAAAATGATTGCTTTCAAGACCCCCAGACCAACTGAAAACCGACAGCTTAAGTCATTAATGTCATTGAGATAGAGACATTGGTACTATACTAATACTTTCAGTGAAATTTAATCGGCAAAACTGAGATAGAGCATATTTCCCCAATTCAGATGCAATCTGATTAGACGTTTGAAAATATTTTTAATCACAACTGTCAGTGCCGAACTCTTTATATTGCTATGTGCTAATCTTCTGAAATATCATATCGCAAGATTGTAGAAACAAAGGAGATTTTGTATAAAAGCATAAACATATATTCTGTGACATCATCAGTGACTTTCTGTCTCATGTGCCTCCTATTGTCCTGTTTATTCCATTTTGTGTATGTGTATGTGCGTATATTCATTAATTTCATGTGATATGTTGATGATTATTGTAAATAAATGAAATCAATTATATTTCTTTATATCTGTGTTTGTTTGCGATTATGTGTCCGTGTAGGAATGTATCTACCGAACTATATATATCCTTACATGGGTTTAGATTTTGTATTTTCTTTTGAACATGCGTGTGTGCATACAATCTTCTAATTGAGTTTGTCTGTAAGGTATATCCCGCTATGTGTATGTAGCGTACATGTTGTGGTTATGAGTATGTGTTTAGAACACTGGTCACGCCTTTCATTTGTTTATCTTCTACATAAATTCCTGTTCATTCTTCGTCTGGCAAACAAGTTTCAATTTTGCATTGATTCTCATTCTTTTGATGCTGATTTATCATTGCATAAGATAACAATCATCAATAACTCTCAGGCCTCAGTGTTGAAAGACGGAAGCACGCTGTACACAATTCCGAAGAGGAATCGCAACAGAAACTTCACGGACCTATTTTCAATAGCAGTCTCCATGATAGCTTCCGTTCGTCAACTTTAGCTCATGCTATCCACTTATTAGTCTTTCCAAGCTATGTTCGTCGCGCTTTATTCAATAGGATGAATTTGTTACTTTGTAATATCTAGCCTACCTAACGCAGCAAGCTGGGAGAATCGTTAGCACACCGTACAAAATGTTTAACGACATTTCGTCCGTCTTTATGTTCTGAGTTCAAATTGTTCCGAGGTCGACTTTGCCTTTCGGGGTTGATAAAATAAGTACCAGCAGAGCATTGGATTCGACTTAGCCTCTCCCCCCTAAATCGCTGGCCTTATACCAAAATTTGAAGCCAATACCCAGTCTATTTTTCATATTCTAACGGCTATCCATTTTTCTTTGCATGTGCTTGCGCAACCCCTGTGTTTCATTCAGAGAGTGGACATTGCTACATCATGAGAATTTATCGCGTCCATTTGCTCTTTGTCAGCATTTGGATCGGCCAAAACGAAAAATGAAGTCCACTGAATGCCAAACAGTTATATGTTAGCAAGGATTGTCAACTTAAAACTACTCCACTAGGGATGTTAATGGAGCTTTGTAATAACACCACACAATCTATATAGGCATATATATATGAATGTATGTATATATCAGGTCATCCCATAAGTTCTGTCCGATTTTACTTTTTTTTAAATTCAATGAAATTTAATAGTATTTTAGAATGTCTAATGGAATAAAAATATTATTTTTATGCATTTGTGTACATTTAAACTAATTAAATATTATTTTACAAAATAATAGAATTAAAATTTCTTTGATTAAAACCCTTTCTAGCATGGAAGTATACAAAGAGCATTTAAGGCACATAATGCTTTATGAATACAAAAAAGGAAACTCTGCAGCCGAAGCGACTCGAAACATACACTCAGTTTATGGCAAAGAATGCTTGAATGAAAGAACTTGTAGAAGATGGTTTGCAAAATTCAGAAGTGGAGATTTCAGCCTTGAAGATAAAAATCGAACAGGACGTCAAGTTGAGTTTGATGATAAGCTCGTTGAGGCATTACTTGAAGAAAATCTTGCATTATCAGTTGAGGAATTGGCAATAAAGCTTAGTTCAAATCATATAACTGTTCATCGTCATCTTCAGCAACTTGGAAAGGTTCCTAAACTTGGAAAATGGGTACCTCATGAATTGTCCGAAAGCTACCGCAAATCCCGAGTTGACATCTGCTCTTCTCTCCATCCTCGCGAACTCATTTCACCCTTTTGGATAGGCTTGTGACTGGTGACGAAAAATGGATCTTCTATCGAAATGTTAAACGTCGTAAACAGTGGCTTGGTAAAAGGGAAAAGCTCAACCACAACCGAGAAGGGAACTTCATGGAAAAAAGGTTCGTCTCTCTATCTGGTGGGATTGCAAAGGAGTAATTCACTTTGAATTGTTACCACCTAGTGCAACAATCAATGCTCAAGTCTACTGTCAGCAATTAGAGCGTTTGAACCAAGCTTTGAAGAAAAAAAGACCCGCTTTAGTGAACCGAAAAGGCGTGATGTTTCATCAGGACAATGCGCGGCTCTACACTGCAAGGATAACATCACAGAAGATCGAAGAGCTTGGTTGAGAAAAAATTCCTCAACCACTCTCCCGACCTTGCTCCTTCAGACTACCATTTGTTTCGTAGTTTACAGAATCCTTTAGAGGATATAACTTCCGCAAGTCAGAAGGAGGTCGAAACTGACATTTCAGAGTTCTTCGTTTGAAACCAAAAGAGTTTTACATTAATGGGATTAAAAAGCTTGTAAATAGATGGAAGGAAGTCATAGATAATCAGGAAAAGTAGATTGATGATTAAATTTCAATTAAATATAACATTGTTTTCTTTATTCAAAATTTGGAGAGAACTTATGGAATGACCTGATATGTTTGCACACACACACACCCACACACACGCACTCTCATAAACATATATACGCATATTCAACTACATACGTTTATATACATACGTATAGACATACACGCAAATAATTATGTACATATGTGTTTTCTGGGTATACGAGCATGAGATTATAATATCATACACGCGCGCGTGCACGCACACACACACACACACGCACACACACACACACGCACATACACACACACATATACACATGCGTATGTCATATTAATATATGCGACTGTGTGTATGAGTGCGTGTGCGTGTGTGTGTGTATGTGTGTGTGTTTGTGTGTGTGTGTGTGTTTGAGCATGAACATTTTTTCGAAAAAAAATTGTCTCCTTTAGCTGGATTAAAATTAAATTAACATTTACACAAAATGAATGTTCAACGTCAAAAACAACGGTATGAATATATATGTTAAAAAAGATATTTTTTAAAACCTGTCCTTATCAAAACATATATCAGATCCATCAGATGATGTTCATATTTCATTATACAGTTTCTCCCCTTCTCCTGTCTTTACCGCTACGTATCATTATTTTCATTTATATTCTCACGTTATCCAAGATTATTGAGGTTTTTTTTTTTAACCTGCTACTATAATAAAGTTAAGGTTTTGCCCACACCTTTATTGCTAATTTATTGGGAAAACGATCGAGGGAAATTGATGAGCATCTTCTCGTGGTATTTTTTTTTTGTGTTTATTTCCAAAATACATAACACATGACGCAATGTTATCAGAGGTGCTACTGAAGAAATGCCAGGAAAATAGCATTTTCTTTTTTTACACTTGATATTATCGTCATCGTTGTTGCAGTTGTTGCTATCATCGTAATTAGTTTTTATTATTATTATTACTATTATTATTATTATTATTATTATTATTATTATTATTATTATTATCTGTTGTAGTAGTAGTAGTAGTAGTAGTAGTAGTAGCAGCAGCAGCAGCAGTAGTAGTAGTAGTAGTAGTAGTAGTGGTAGTAGTAGTAGTAGTAGTAGTAGTAGTAGTAGTAGTAGTAGTAGTAGTAGCAGTAGCAGCTGTTGTTGCTTTTGATTGAGGTCAACTCTGAATGATAAGATCTATGGTCAGAAGCGATCCAGCAATGACCAGCCTGTCTTGACCATGGTATTTAGGTCAATAATGTCTAATTTATCCTTCCTTATATGTTTGTGTGTTTGTGTGTTTGTTTGTGTATTCATATATATATATATATATATATATATATATA
>NC_068982.1:45631609-45637652 GCF_001194135.2 Octopus bimaculoides | reverse complement strand
TATATATATATAATTTTTATGTTATATATATAATTTGTATGCTTACAGGTAGTCATAAAAGTGATTATTTCCGGCTTTACAGAAACAATGAAATATACACCGAGGCAAATGAGTAAATATGATATATAAACACCTCCACAACTTTACACCTGTCTATATAGTAAATTGTCATAAATCTTTAATGATTACTTAATCCTTAGGCACCAAGTAACATTTCATAATTCCTAATCCTGCTCCGATAAAATAGATGCTTCTGTAAGAAGTAGTGATAATGTAATGCTAAACGTCAATTTCAGAATTAGATAGTGAGCTGGGGTTTTTTTTTCTTTTTAATTGTAGGAAGAAGAGAAATAATGATGTTCCATGCTTAAAGATATAATATAACATGATTCAACAGTCTGATAAAACGTCGCTGCCTATAGAATGTCTTAGCAATGATTTATATCTTAAGTATATGATGACTGTTACTAGGCAGAGTTAATATGATAGCAGATAGAAACATCTCTGAATTGGTTTCAGTTCCAGCTTGTAATTATTTTCATTACACAACATCATTTTTGCCTTAGTGAAACTCATGTCCATCACGCTTTCAAGTGTTTCTTTCTCTGCCATAATAACAGCTAATTACATCGTAAGGTTAATATATCATCAAGTAATTAACTTCATTTTTATTTCTCTCGATAATATTAGATGAATAGTATATTGATTAATTTTTAGGTCAAAGGTATATATATATATATTAATATATATATTTAATATTAATATATATAAAGGTATACATTAACGTGTATATAAAATTGTATGTTTTTCTGTGCTTCTAGTCACAATATTTTGTTTGTTATGCGTGAGTGATGAATTTAGTTGACTTCCTCACTAATAATATTTTCTCCGAAAAATAGTTTTGATACGATTCAGGTCAACAATGTTTATCAGTCATCCATAACACTCAAAAACCGACAAGCCATCATTTCTTTTTATATCTCAAGAGCATCTCAAAGTTCGTTTCCTTAAATACAATAAAATGCAGCTAACAATCTGCTAATGCAGATTCGAATTCTAAGTATAGAAAAAGATTCATTCAGCATCGAGGTAAAAAGACACTTCCTAAATCTATACTTACCTCAGAATCACGGAACATTTTAAATTTGATTTTTAAAGTGATTCTCGGTACAAGTAGCCACTTGTAAGAAAGTATAGCATTTGTAAGAAAGTATAGCATTTGTAAGAAAGTATAGCATTTGTAAGAAAGTATAGCATTTACAATAGCAAGTACATGACTTTAATATCACAGAATCTTCACAAAGGTTTACCAAACAATGCACCGTATTTTCCACCACACAAGTCGACCTTTTCAAAGCAAAATACACAAGTCGACTTACAAACCAAGCTGACTTTGAAGGACCAAAAACTTCATATGAAAATCAGCAAGATTTGGAAAGATAAGGATAATGTTTGATGATTTCACTGCGTGTTATACTATATACTACGTCGACTTATTTACCGGAAAATAGGGTATGTATGCTTTCTTCTTTACGTAATTCATCAGATTTATCCTCTAAAGTGTCTGCTTCCTTTTTAACAAAGTCTTCATTAAAATTTGGACATCAACAACAGTTTTTCTTTTTTATATATATTTTCATTATTGCATCTACACATTGAATTTGTAGAGATGTTATATAGTTTCCTTTGTCTGAAATGAAAGAATTATTGAAATTATTACTGAAACATGATGTAACATAA
Source organism: Octopus bimaculoides (assembly GCF_001194135.2). Classification (NCBI taxonomy): domain Eukaryota; kingdom Metazoa; phylum Mollusca; class Cephalopoda; order Octopoda; family Octopodidae; genus Octopus; species Octopus bimaculoides. The sequence continues at coordinate 45,635,912 of NC_068982.1, read as the reverse complement.
TCCTGTATACCATTGATTACAAGCACCAATGTGAATTTCTGATGAGTAAACACTGCAAGTCAATAAGCTGATTTTGAAGCTTATGGACTTAATGATTTTGAAAGAAAATGTCCTTCTTCTAAGGAAAACTAACCTCAGCAGAAGTAATGGTTTCGTTTTCTTTTTTTATTTGGGGCTGGAAGCAGCACATGCCTGTTGTGTTTGCATTTGACATATATTTTGATATGAATGTTCTACTAATATTCCTGCAGTTGAAATATTTGAATGTACCCAACATCGAAAAATTATATTATATACATATAAATATTTTTTACAGAGCAATTTTTGCTGAAAAATAACATTGCTTAATATTTCGAAATCAGTTAAGGCGATGAGCTGGCAGATCGTTAGCAAACTTGGCGAAATGCTTAGCGGCAATACTGTCCGTCTACACGTTCTGAGTTCCAATTCCGCCGAGGTCGACTTTGCCTTTCGATAAAATAAGTACCAGTTGAGTAGTGGGATCGATGTAATTGACTTACCTCCTTCTCCGAAATTGCTGGCCTTGTGACAAAATTTGAAATCAGCAACATTCCCTATAAGAACATCTTGGTGAGATTTTAGACAGTTATTTATTTCGTTACTTATTATTTATTTCGTTTGTATGAACATGAGATAACATTTTTAATCACTGTTAGTAGATTTGAGCGGATGACTGCCTTTTACTAAACAACTATTTTGTTGCTGTCTGTTGTCTGTGGGTTATAAATTCATAACTTAAGTCATCAATTCACGAGAGACAACTACACCATGTGTCCATGTTAGCACAATTCCCAAATTTATTATGAAAATGCTCGTGCATTTTGTTGACATGGATTCCTTCTCGTCCGTGTCTCTGTTGGGTCAATTTGATCTGTAGTTCTGGTACCACATTTTTTTTATTTGTTGAGTATGGAGGAAAGGGTACAGTCCACGGCCCTCGTAGGTTATCTGAAACAGGTGAGAAAGATACCGTTATTGGTCCACTTAAATAAGGAAATGTTTCTTGAATAGTTTACACCAGAATCGATTGTCGTTGATTTGTAAACATAAGATGTACTTACATTTACTGTTGTTGCTGTTTTGAGCCAAGCCATTCCCGATTAATCATATCTATGATCAATGACGTTCCTCCTGCGACTATTATTTTTTTTTTATATCTCAACCTGCATTATCCAGTATGAATTCTTCCTTTTTTAAGAGAGTAATGCAGGATTTAAAGGAATTTAATTCTATTGTAAGCAAGGTGAGCAAACGTCTAGAAGCTTTCTCTTTGGTTCGTTATTTAGCAGAAGCTGTCCGGATTGTACCATATGATAATCAAAGGCCACCAGGATTGATCGTAATCTTCTTCTTATGCATATCTTTCCGAGATAAAGTATAGCAAAATTATTTCTGTGGAAACTTCCAATAAGTGTTTTTTACTATCAATGGCCGCACATACTTCATTGTGAATTCGATGTAATTCAAGACTAGCCACACAGATATTTGTTACTCTTTATCATCAAGTATTACGTAATATTTCAGTTTCTTTTCTATGTTTACTGCAAAAGGAAAGAGATTTATATGATTAGATCTTTTACGAGTATAACGATTACATTAAACAATGTCTATGAGGAACATCAATATCTCATAACAAGAATGATCGTAATGATTTCTAACCTGATAGCGTTGACAAAATTTTAATTTTAACATTTTAATATTATCCTATTTATAATTATTGACAATTCAACATTTCCAATGATATTACTGCGCTGTATGCTCTAAGGATATGGGTTAAATTTCCACAAGTTACACTGACTGCGTTCATCTATTTGTTAATTCATTTATAAATTCATTTGTAAATTCTAAGTAAAATTCATTTGTTAACTATTATGTTTTCAGCGGTAGTCATTAAAACCAGCTGTTTCTTAGAATTGTGAATATTTCCAGGGAAATCTTTAGATCACCAATGAAGTAGATACTGATCACGTTGGTGTACAGATCACATACAGAAAGCCCATTGATTTATTGATTGCTTTTGTTGTTGTTTCGCGCCAGAACAAACCTGATCGAGCAGCCTATGATCAAGGCGTTTGAACTGTAATCATCCTGTTTGTATAGAGACACGTAGAACTGCAATTATCTGATTTGTTCATCTCTCTAAATGCGCTATTTATCAACAGGTTATCTTATCTTAGAGAGTCAGACAGACAGACAGAGAGAGGTAGAGAGAGAGACAGAGAGAGAGAGACAGAGAAATGAGCTTTTAGCTAACGCAACGAACAGCAAGTACCGCTCTTGCTTATATACCGGCACATAGGATGTTCATGATAAGGGACGAAGTGCTTCTTACGTTTCAATAAAGAGGTAAAAAATTAAATGTATAGGAAAAGGCCTTGCTTGCGTGTGTTAGCGTGTGTGTGTGTGTGTGTGTGTGTGTGTGTGTGTGTGTGTGTGTGTGTGTGTGTGTGTGTGTACAAGAGTGTTATATACTTTTGCAGCATTTCAAATGTCTATTGGAAATAATGAAACATTTTTATTCAATTTCAAAAGAAAAATGATAAAATATATTTTGAAAATAAAATATTTGATAAATTAAAATAGCATTAAATATTTTTAAAATAGTGTTTCTCTATTAATTAGAGGTTTAGCATTAATTTCATATAAGATGGTGTGATATCATTAACATGAACAAGCAGCCAATCAATAAAAGGTAAAATTTTTATCTATATGATATATTTAACGCCTGTGTATTTTTGAAAGGCCAGAAGCTGCAGTTTCTAGTCGGGAAATAATACCCTTTGTAGATATATTATGTTTAAAAAACACAGTATAGTTCAGAGCCAAGCGAAACAAAATCGTCCCAGGAGCGACATATGTACATTTCGCCGTTTTTTTTTTGTTGTTGTTTTTTTTCACAGCTTATCGATGTCACGTGTTTGTATCATTTTCGAAACGTTGTCGAATTAGTCAGTCAGTAGTATATAGAGACAGTATATATTCAATATACTAGTTTGCAGAAACGCCGTTCAAGCTGAATAAAATTCAAATTATGCAATAGAAGCTGCCCTAGAGTAAAAACTTTATGTGTATGACATACTTATCATATATGTATCTGTCCATAAATATTAAGTAGGTTTCGATCTTCTTATAGAAGTTAGCCAAACAATAGTAATCAGTATAAAAACACCTTCTTTCTATTTTACGGTATATGGCTTTGAAACGACGTAAAATTATTTACTACACATACCACATAAGAACTTCTTTTTTCTTATTCTTTTTTCCCCTGTGCAAGGCTAAATATGTGTTCAGTAAAATCACAAACTCGAAAGTTTACCTTACTTTTCTTGATGATGTTCTTGCACAGTTAATAATGACACAGTCAAAATTGCTTTGTAACAAAACTGTCAAGAAACACCACAAGTATGTAAATGGCTATTTAAATCAATGATAACTTCAGTGATCATGATGATGAAGCAGACAAAAATAATTATATGTATAGTCTATTATAGCCAAACATCGTATTTGATAGTAAAAATGGACATAAAATAGTCCTGAATATAGACGATAATCCAATTTGATACTGTAAGCGCAGTTGATATATTATCTATATGGCATACATTCAATTTATTTATACACTGGTCTTTAATCTTTTCCGCTGATAGTAGATTTCGGTCTGTTTGTACAAGTTGACCAAACAGAATTAATCAGCAGAGAAACCCATTCTTTATGTTTTAAGTTTTATGTCTCTGTAACTGTATATATGTGTCGCGAGGTGGGGGTGTTCATGTAGGTGTATGTATTTATGTATATATATATATATATATATATATATATATATATATATATATATATATATATATATATATATATATTGCATGCATATATATGTGATCACATATATATATGCGTGTGTGTGTGTGTGTGTGTGTGTGTTTGTATGGACACTTGTAGGTATGCTCTTGTACATATATGTATATGTATTTTCGTGTGTACATGTATATGTGTGAGCGTTTGTGTATTTTTTCTTTGTGCATCTATATTCATATAAATCATCGTTCGTGCTGATATTGTCCAATAACAGCTCTGACTAAATAACCTATGATTAAAAGCGTTCCAACGGTGACCACCTCATCCTATTTTAAACATAAGCTATATAGGAATACATTAACTAATAAGTCTATTTTTAATATAGCATGGTAAGATTTAAAACAGATTTCGGTTGCTATAACTAGCCAGTCAAATTACAAAGCATATGTGAGTGTGTATATGTGTACTCACGTAAGTATATGTATATATATAT
>NC_068982.1:45629744-45630402 GCF_001194135.2 Octopus bimaculoides | reverse complement strand
TATATATACAGAGTGCGATGGGTAAATTTTCGCCACTTCATATTTTTTAGTTTCACGCGTGGGCATTGTTTGCTTTTGATTTTGTCGAATACACAGTATAGTAGGGTCAGTTGGGCACCGTCTGTGAGAAAAACAGCACCATGACGCAATTCACTCTGGCAGAAATTTGAAAACGATATGTACTGCTTGGCATTCGCACCAGGAAGCTCCAAAACAAACATTTCAGAGCGTTTGGGTGTCAATCAGCGGACGCTGCATGTACCGAGAGAGATAAAAATCAAACATCCAGTCAACATCATTCTGTTTAGAGGGATTACTAGTGATAGCGGTGTTATGCCTTCGTTCATCTTCTCATACAACCTCAGACTCAACACAGAGGCCTACGTCAAGTGCCTCGAAGAGGTAGTGCTGCCCTTGGTGAAGAAGGTGTCTGCTGGAAGACTCTATGTCTGGCAACAGGATTCTGCACCATGCCATACAAGTAGGAGAACCCAATCATGGCTATCAGACAATTTCACCGCAACCTATGTGTGTGTATATATATATATATATATATATATATATATGCACATATACATATATATATACATATATATATGTATATATATATATATATACATATATATATATACACACACACACACACACACACATATAT
>NC_068982.1:45628180-45629516 GCF_001194135.2 Octopus bimaculoides | reverse complement strand
TATATATATATATATAACAAAAGAAGGGGTGTTTCGACGCTGGAAAAAGTATAGGAAAATGTATTGTTGAAAATGCACCTAAATTTCAAAAACTCGGAAATGTTTAAAATACGTTTATTTACATATATACCAAACGAGTTTCAACAGTTTTTGTTGTTGTTTTTTTTTGCTTATCAATGGTAAAAGTTTAAAGTTATGAATTAGAAAAACATCTTTATAAAAAGATGGTAAAAGTTTAAAAGTATGGATTAGGAAAGCATTTTTAAAAGTTTCAATGTTGACAAATTAAAATGTTTCAATTTTGAGGAATTAAAATGTTTCAATGTTGACAAGTTAACATGTTCAAAACAAATAAATTTAGCATTATGAATTAGGAGGACAAGTGCAAGGTTGAATGTTCATAGCAGTCAATGATATTAAAACTGTATATGAATTTGTTTCAATGTACAAAGTTCATTAACTTTATTGGTGGTCAACAAGTAATACTGAAAAGAAACAAGAGAGGAATGAAAATAGTAAAAAAAGGAGTTTCTCTGATCCTCTTTCCGTAGACGTTTTCGCTTGTAGTGGTATGTTTTGGGATCAGATGTATTTATAATTTTTTTCCGAAAGCGGATCTGATTTTCGATTCGTTAAAATACTTGTAACGTTTTTTTTTTTTCCGGTGGTCAAGCTTGTCGTTCTGCTTGGTTGGTTTCCCTGTGAAGGTGGTTATAAGTCGTTCCGGTTGGTTAGACGAAAGAGTCATTTCGTTGCATTTGCTGAAGTTCGGTTTTGATTGGTCTGGAGTTGCAAACACCAGTTGCTGATGTCCGCTAACTCCAGACCAATCACAACCGAACTTCAGCAAATACAGCGAAATGACCCTTTAAAAGAAACAATCAAGCGGAACGACTTATGACCGTCTCCACACGGAGACCAGCCAAGCAGAACAACAAGCTTGACCGCCGGAAAAATACGTCACCAGTATTTTAAACGAATCACATCTTATCCCAAAACATACCACTACAAGCGAAAGCGTCTACGGAAAGAGGATCAGAGAAACTGTAAACCAAATTCCTTTTTTAACTATTTTCAGACACACTCAGATATGCACACACATGGAGACAGAAGTATACACACACACACACAAACACACATGCAAACATGCACACATGCAAACACAAACACACACATACAAACACACAAACACGAACACATGAATATGCATACATATATACAAACGTACACACATACATACATACATACATATATATGCATACACACACACATACATGCATACATGCATGCATACATACATACATACATACATACATACATACATACACATGTGTAT
>NC_068982.1:45624786-45626595 GCF_001194135.2 Octopus bimaculoides | reverse complement strand
GTGTGTGTGTGTGTGTATACTTACATGCATAGCTACCTACTGTATTCATAAATTTCAGAACAGCTGACACAGTTGTATCATCATCTAAGAAATTCTGAAACGTTCTTGGCTTACTATTATGAAAAACCATTTTAATAATTATAAGGACTTGGGAAAATTGTTAATTAGATTGTAAGTTTGAATGGTTAACCAATCAGATTACAAAGCGATCGTATTATTTTTCTGATAATTACTCACCTTTAGATTATTTCCCTTACTGCACGGATATATATATGTGGTTATATGATGCGTGGAAATTAGATTTCCATGATTGGGTTTTGTCGAAGGCAGCATACGTGCAGCTGTGTAATTAGTCCGCATGCTTTCGGAAGCTGGCTTTTAATAAATATTTATTCGTTTGTCTGCATTTAGACATTATTTCTTGCCTCTTATTTAATATTTTGCTCCTTTACTTCCCAGGTGTACAAGAATAGAGGTTTTGAATTACTTGATCTCTAGTTTTGAACGAGTTTCTATGCTGTGCTCGGGTTCTTTTAAATGTTTTTTGTGTTAATCTCATATCTTTTTTTTTTTTTCGATACCATCTGTGGATGTTATTTTAGATCTGTATACTAGCGCTTAATGGAACATTTTCCATTATAAGAGCAGTGAGCAAGGTAGATAGCGCTGCATTTGCAATGAAATATCTCCGTTCCGATGTTTTCTATGCAACGTTTAGAAAACGGCTCAAATATTTTAATGAAATATCTTCTGATATTCATGGTAGATAACTAATTGTCAGATAGTCAGATAGTCAGATAGTCATGATATTCATGGTAGATAACTAATTGTCAGATAGCAACGTTGATTTCAAACGTTCTGGGGTGGAAAAAGCAGTAAGTCGATTACATCGACTCTAGTGTTCAACAGGTTGTTACTTTATCGATCCCGAAAGGATGAAAGGCAAAGTCGAACTCGACGACTTTTAAGCTCAAAATGTGTAACGAGCAGGAAGAAATGCCACTAAGCATTTTGCCCGGCATGCTAAAGGTTCGGTTAGTTCGCCGTCCTAATTTCTCGTAATATAAACATCTGTAATCATGCTAAAAATTTATTTTTCCCATTATTCCTAAGTTTTTCCCTAAGTTCTGCTGCAATGTAAGCTTTCGTCTATTTACTTTACTTTTTTTATTTTCGAAACTGCTTCTTTCCGGTGCATCATTGAAATTAAATTCAGCATCTTACAGATATTTCTCTCGTGAAATGATAGGATCTATTAATATCAATCTATTAATATAGGTTTTCAAATGTAAATTTCAAAATTTTTGGCACCAAAATTTTGGCACTCAACAGAGAGCAGTGCAGAATGAAGCCGAAACGATTGTTGTGGTAATAGATGTTTCTAGTTACACTCCGTCTTTCGCATTAATCTTTTAATATATATGCGCGCTTAAGACGGCGAGCTGGCAGAAACGTTAGCACGCCGGGCAAAATGCTTTGCTGTATTTCGTCTGCCGTAACGTTCTGAGTTCAAATTCCGCCGAGGTCGACTTTGCCTTTCATCCTTTCAGGGTCGATTAAATAAGTACCAGTTACGCACTGGGGTCGATGTAATCGACTTAATCACTTTGTGTGTGTGTGTGTGTGTGTGTGTAATTGATTGGTTCATCCGCGTACTTTGGTGAGGGGAGAGAAAAGTCTATTTCTTGCTCATTCCCTTGGAAGTAATAATAATTAAAATTTAAATTTAGATGCATATTTTATCTATTTCCGTTATATTTTCTGGTGAACAAAAAAAAAAGAATTCTGGCGTTCCAATTAGAAATACGT
>NC_068982.1:45620456-45623487 GCF_001194135.2 Octopus bimaculoides | reverse complement strand
TATATATATATATATATATATATATATATATATATATATGTATATAGTCCTTCTTCCTATGTAAACAGTCGTCTGTAATTTAAGACAGCGATTGAAGCTCCAATATTCTGAATTTCACTCTTAGACGATACCAGCAGTTTCGATAATTATCTTACGCGGTAATATTGTTGTTGCTTAGCCAGACGTAAGCCCAGATGGAGTAGACTATGTGCAAATCGTTGAAGCTTAATGCATTTTGCACTATATTATCAAATGAGGTTTTTTTTTTTATTTAAGTTGGATATTGATGAGAACGTTTTAGTTGCGATTTCTAGTAACCTTGTTGCTAGAAATAACAACCCAAAAACCAACACTGTGAATGTATTTTATTAACTCATTCTCGGCTGGTTAGAAATGCTTGTGGCAGAAAAGACAAGCTTCAGGCCTATATAACAGTATAGAGGAAATAAATTCAAAATTTTGCTTGATTTTGATTAGTTTTAAATGCACAACAAGCACGTTTTGTAACTCTTATGTGATTCGTTTTCTGCTTCTGTTTGTTCATGAAAAGTTGATAGGGAGTATAGAATAGAAGAGCATTAAAAATATTGAATTACTAGACACAACGGACCTATTTGTAGTTAGAAGTCTAAATATAAAAGCAAGGACAGTAATGACTAAAAATATTGAAGAATCAAGTTCATATTCAAACCAAGTTGATAAATAAGTTATTTTTATCATGGGGAAATATCCGGTATTGACTTCGATTTTCAAAGTAATATCAATCCTAATATTTCAGAGTGATCGAAAACAATGTCGCTTTGTGTGGTCCAATGACTTTTTCGGATTTATTTCTTATATTGGCGAAAATCACCTCCGCAAAACTGTCTGCGTTTTGTGTCGTGTTTAACGATCTGCGACAAGGTGAAAGCCGACGTACTGTATACATAGTAAATATGACTTCAAAGTCATGGCCCTCTATTTTTCTTCGCTTCGGTTCTGTGAAGCTTTCTTTCGGTTGCATTTCAAACATTAACGACTGTCTGAAAATAAAACCATTCAGTAGCATAACATTTACAAAGCTATCAAAAATTAACTGAAGTAAGAAGTTCCTGTCAAAGCGGTCACGTGGCTCAAGCGATTTCCTGACACAATTTTCCCAAAGGAAGATAAAGCAAAATCAATTCATATAAGTCATACAAGTTAAATTATATTCTAAATTTATAATTTCGACAAAGAGATGCACTTTTACATAACCAAACTATAAATAAATTAACACATAATATATATAAGCCGTGTCCTGTATATTTTCAGCAAATATACTGGTTTTGGCCAGAATGTGTTCCTAATGGAAATTAATTATTCACTTCAGCACATACTTCTAAGGAAAGGTTATAAGTCGGTCAGAAGTATACTACTGGTACTTATTTCATTGACCACACAATAATCCATGGCTACGTCAAATATATTGACTTTTAAGCTTTGTTATTAGTCAAAACTAATAACAAACTATTTCGAGCTGACGAAGGTGCCTCTCTACTTCCCTGCAATCGTTCAATCAGTAACAAAGTCACCTGCATTCGGATCTCAGTCAAACAGCATCCTGCTGTTAAAAAAAAGAAATAATAATAATAATAATAATAATAATAATAATAATAATAATAATAATAATAATAATAATAATAATAATAATAAAACGAATAATCTATTAAATTATATAATCCTAGATACATAACATGGGATAGTCACGGTTGGACTGTCTTCAATTATAGTCCTGTGCAATAAGGTTTCATATGGCACTAAAGCACAGCACTAACACCAACATCAAAGTAATTTCATTTCATTCGGCGTCGTACACAATCTGTCATTCATCCAATTTTTCTGATAAATATCAAAATATTCCCTGACGCCTCAGGGATCGGCCAAAGTATGTTAATACGTTAATTATTTGAGAGTTCATCTTCCGATATTAATATTTTTTTTTCTTCCCTTTTGCGTATTTCATTAAAGATGACTGCCAAATTAAGTGGAATATGTATTTATTGATTTACATACATTCTGTAATTAAATGAAAATAGTAAATTCATTTCATTTTCTCCTTTTGATTTAAATTGTTATTCCTTTATCCACGAGTCTATATGCAATCTTATAAGTGTAAATATTGCCAGGTTTGATCCCAAGTAATTCCATTTCATTTGATTGAGATTTCACGCAAGCATCTATGTAAACAGACACTCACACGCACATACACACATTCAGACATACATGTATGTGTGTGTGTGTGTGTGTGTGTGTGTGTGTGTGTGTGTGTGTGTGTCAATTCAATTTGGATAAGAACCTTGTAGTTTGCTTTCTGAAGCTAATCCACAAGTATTGATTATGAGGTGCAGTTTCAGAACGAAAACCGATCGTATTAATGAAAATACATCTGAAAATCCATGAATACCCGAAGAATAATATTTTTTAAAAATTGCTAACCGGACAGAATGGATTCAGCAACCGCGCTTTATTGCATAATACTATAATTGCTTCAGCTTCATTCGAACAGTAGATAATTGCCGAAATATTGAATAATAAATACATTAAATTCATTACATTCCATCATTATTATTTCTCCTTTACTCTTTTACTTGTTTCAGTCATTTGACTGCGGCCATGCAGGAGCACCGCCTTTAGTCGAGCAAATCGACCCTAGGACTTATTCTTTGTAAGCCTAGTACTTATTCTATCGGTCTGTTTTGCTGAACCGCTAAGTTACGGGGACGTAAACATCAGCATCGGTTGTCAAGCGATATTGGGGGGACAAACGCAGACACACAAATATGTACACACACGCGCGCGCGCGCACACACACACACACACACACACACACACACACACACACACACACACATATATATATATATATATATATATACGACAGGCTTCATTCAGTTTCCGTCTACCAAATCCACTCACAAGTTTTTGGTCGGTCCGAGGCTATAGTAGAAGACACTTGCCCAAGGTGCCACGCAGTGGGACTGAACCCAGAACCATGTGGTTGGTAAGCAAG
>NC_068982.1:45618977-45620356 GCF_001194135.2 Octopus bimaculoides | reverse complement strand
TATATATATATATATGCATTTATGGGTACAGGATGTCACAAATAGTAAACAACATCAAATACGAAAACAAATGAGTTGAATACGCAAACAACGAGAGAAACAAATGGAAAACAGGACAAGTAACGTAAAGAACGACCCTTCAGCAGTTGTCGGCTGCCTATCTACTCCTCATTTCGAGCATTGAGCGATAATTTGAGTCTTCGAAGGCAGTTGCTCCCACAAATACCAAAATAAATGATTTTATTGGACTGATTTCCTCTGGCTATTGGTTTTGTATTTCAAATATCATATTTGAGGATCTTTTGTCTATTAATTTCGTGCATAATCTCAGTTAATCAAAGATATTCAACTCACAATATTAGATATATGAGATTTTACTATTGTTGTATGTAGTGTATAGAATACTTCCTCGAGGTATTTCCCTTAAAGTAATTGCTAACTTTCTTCATATTTGGATTCTCAAATATAGAAACACACACACGCACATACATGCATACATACATATATATATATATAAATATATATATATATATACATATATATACATACATACATGCATTCATACACACATACATACATACATACATACATATACTTATGTATGCATATACTGTATATAAAAATATACATGGATATATATACATAATATATATTTGTATAGATAAATGAAGATTTCCATAATGTATAAACATATATATATATATATATATATATATATATATATATATAAGCATATTCATATATGTATATCTGAATACATATGTGTGTGTGTGTATACATGTACATATGTATATGTGTCATGTATATATGTACGTGTATGTTCGTGTGAATATCAAGGAATTATGCGTTGGCGAGTTCAATGTATAATGTATGTAAGTGTATTTATGTATGTATATATGTCAATATATACATATACACACACTCACACATATACATACATGTAATGCACTATATATATACATACATATGTATGTATATACATATATATATTTATATACATATTAATTGTTGTTGTTGGCACTCCGTCGCTTACGACGTTGAGGGTTCCAGTTGATCCGATCAACGGAACAGACTGCTCGTGAAATTAACGTAGTTCTCGGGGATATTCAGAGTGACACAGTGTGACAAGGCTGACCCTTTGAATTACAAGCACAACAGAAACAGGAAGTAAGAGTGAGAGAAGGTTGTGGTGAAAGAGCACAGCAGGGTCCGCCACCATCCCCTGCCGGAGCCTCGTGGAGCTTTAGGTGTTTTCGCTCAATAAACACTCACAACGCCCGGTCTGGGAATCGAAACCGCGATCCTATGACCGCGAGTCCACTGCCCTAACCACTGCGCTATTGCGCCCCCAATAATATATATATATATATATATATATA
>NC_068982.1:45616300-45618808 GCF_001194135.2 Octopus bimaculoides | reverse complement strand
TATATATATATATATATATGAAAGAAGGTTTGAAAATGCAATTTTAGAGATGTTTATTCACTTGACCAGTTTCACTTTTTTAGAAAAAGATTGTCAAAAGTAAAATGTAAAGCTTTATATGTGCGTTGTTGTGTTAAGTACTGGTTATCACAAAAGTATTAAAAAAACAGAAATACATTCTTTGATAATAATAATAAGAAGAAGAAAATGTTAAAAACAGTTTACAAGAAAGTATTTGAGAAAGTAATCAAAACGTGACTCCAAAAAGTAGAGTTCAATAAAAATCATGCTAGTGTGGTAGCATATATATACACAGGAGGAGATATATTTAAGAATTTACAAAAATTTGTAGAGGGATAACTGACCTTTCGGACATTTTCTCTTCGGTGTAGCTAAGGAATGTTTGCTATCTTAAGGGACAGTGTGGGAGGTTGGTTGGGGGAGGTAGAGCAATGTGGAATTCAAGGGATTTTTTTTGTTTTTGGGCTAGTCTGTCATGGTTCAGTGGTTTTTGGGACTGGTCTTAGAGGTCAGAATGGTGTGAGTTTGTATGTCTCTGTGCACGTCCCTATGTGTGTGTATGTGTGTGTGTGTGTGTGTGTGTGTACATGTACTTGTGTTTTATATTTGGTAGAATGGTGAGTATATGTGTGCACGTTTTGTGTGTGTGTATGTGTGTGATTAGTATTTGTCAGGGTGTTGTGTGTGCGCATGTTTGTGGATGTATTTGTTTGCGTGAGTGTGTGTGTGCGTCTGTGTATGCGTGTGTATGTTTGTGTGTTTTGTTTTGGTGGGGATGTTATGTGTGCAGAGACGTGCACAGAGATACACACTCACACCATTCTGACCTTTAAGACCAGTCCCAAAAACCACTGAACCATGACAGACTAGCCCAGAGCCTCCCCCCTCCCAACCAACCTCCCTCACAGCGGTATCTGGACAATTACCAGAAATCCCTGGCTTAGCAGTGCTTCCGTGCGGCGTTACTTGTTCGTGATAACCTGTCAAGGCACGGAAGTGCCGTCTCGCCGACATGTCCGAGGTGTGGGCAGGACAGGGAAACCATCTTGCACACATTTGTGGAATATACGGAATTAACGGGACTGATAGTTTTCACAGAACAACTGTTGTCATCGATGGGAAGAGTACAGCTATCAGCTGAGTCTATCATCGAGATTGTGCATCCTCCTTCCCTTAACAGGGAAAGGAAGGATTGCTTTTTTTCTGCGTAGTAGCCATACTGAAAGAAACAGTATGGAAGACGCGTGTAAGAGGCATAGTGACGGGTACTTTGTATCCGGCCAGGAGTTAGTTAACTTTTTTAATTACCACTTCAGTAGTAAGATCAGGCTGGAGAAGAGGTACCTGTCACGAGATAGATTCATGAAAAGATGGGAGCCTGTGGCAAGGAAGCTGGGAGCGATTGACACCAGGTAAGTGGAGTCCAAAAAATGAAAAGGAAAGAGAAAGCAAGGACTCTACCCTGGTGGTCGGATGCCTTTCCTTCAGGGAAGTCATTGCAAATCGCAATGAGTAACGTGTTATCATGTAATTGGTAATTAGCAATTTGTAATTTGTAAATTGTAATTTGTAATTTTTACTTGTATCATAAATTTATCATCATACATTTTTAAACGTTATAGCAGCTACTACACCTTTTACGTTTGTCTGTCTTTGTTCGTCCCCTTTGTAATGCCTTCATGGCAAATTTTATGAAATAAAGTAGCTTGCTTACCGGTCTCTTTGTTGGACGGGTTTTTGTTTGTGGTGAGTCGGACGTTTTGTTGGAAGATTGATTGTTTTCGTCGGATTTATTAACTGTTTATCGTTGTTGGACATTGTTGAATTGTTGAACACTATTGAATTGTTGAATTTCGAACATTTTTATGCTGTCTCCCGGTTATGGGAGACAGGAATTGCCGTTTGTCGGTGAGAATTGTTTAATATTTGTTGAAATATTTGTTGAAATTGTTAATATTTTTGGAATTGTTATTTGTTGAACTGTTGTTGACTGTTCTCCTATTACACTGTGATCTCTTTTGAACTGTGCTGTCTCCCGGCACCGGGAGACAGAAAATTTGATTTTTGTGAGGCCATTTTGGCAATTTGCTGACCTTGTTGTGGAAAAAAATTGAACGTTGTTTAAGCCGTTGTAGGCTCTATAGTCGTGCCCCGCCCTCCGGCAGGGGCGGGATTTGAACTGTTGTCCTCTTTAGCGGAAAAATATCTACAACAAAAATATTTACAAAAAAAAAAGAGAGAATTATAGATTTCCGTTTTGAGGAAATATTTTTTCGTGCATAATACTGATTCCAGCCGAGTATATCAGAGGAAATTGCGTAAAAAGATCGTCCTATTGAAGAGAGGAACGAACAACCGTTGAGGAGGTACGTTGCAGTTGCCGCGGTGGCAACTGAAAACATTGAAATCCCAAAAGAGAAGTTCGGAGAGCTGTTCGGCAGAATGAAAGAGGAGGGTGGTGAGGTTAAGATTTCACCCTCCTCCAAC
>NC_068982.1:45615801-45616200 GCF_001194135.2 Octopus bimaculoides | reverse complement strand
ATATATTCATACGCACACACATACATATAGATACAAATACACACACATATATATATATACGCATATATGCTCATATATACAAATATATACATATACATATATAGTTACATATGTATGTGTGTGTGTGTGTGTGTGTGTGTGTGTACACGTATATATGCATATACATATATATGTATATGCAGATATTTGTGGGTATTTCTTTGTGCTTGCGATTGTTTCCGCTCCGCTTGACAATCGGTGTTGGTTTGTTTACGTCCTCGTAATTTAGGAATTCAGCAAAAGTAACCAGTAGAATAAGTACTGCGATCGATTTTCTTGACTCTGCATCTCAAAGCGGCGCCCCAGCATGCCTGCACACCAATGACTGAAACTATATATATATATATATATATATATATA
>NC_068982.1:45612937-45615430 GCF_001194135.2 Octopus bimaculoides | reverse complement strand
TGCTCTTCCGATCTCATACATGTGTGTGTGTGTGTATCTGTGGATGTATGTATATGTGCATGACTGTATATCCTTATGCGTTAAGTGTATACGTTTTTTCTATCACTTGTAATTTTATAATAATTTTCTCCTTCATATATTCATTTTTCTTGTTCCTACTTTTTCTGATTGTCTCTCCCGCCCCGGGCTAGTTTTTGAGTAAGGTAACCATCTTGGATACACCGGCCGGTCTTGTCTGTGATCGATGTTTTTTTCCTTTCTTCCTTGTTAAGTTTTCTTTGGGTTTTTTTCTCTGCTTGTATGTACATTTTTACTTAAATAATTTTACTTAACTTTTTCAAACATAGTCTTGCCTATCATTTTTAGCCTCGTGTAAAATACATATATATTTTTTCGTTTCACTATTAATATGTATACATGTATATGCATAACTCTCTATGTTTTTTTTCTACTAGTCCACCTGTTAAGTTATATTCTACTTTGTCTCGACCTGTTACCATTTTTTTAATTCTACTTTGTCTCGACCTGTTACCATTTTTTTTATTATACTCTGTCTCGACCTGTTGCCATTTTTTTCAACATATCTATTATTTTTATAGATATGCATACACATTGATATGTCTACCTTTCTTACTGTTTCGTCTCTCTTACTATTATTATTACTGTTATTTTTTCCTTTTTACAACTTGCTTGTAAATATCCGATTTTTTCCCTATTACCCTATTTGCATTCTCCCTCATTGTATTTTATTTTAATTTACTTTATTTTATTAAACCTTTCTTGATGCCCTTACAAAAATTCCTCACACTGATGAAAATGACAATGCATAAATTTAATTATAATTAGTATGATTATAATGTTTTTCTTACATATTTGTATTGTCCTTTGAAACGCGCGTATGTATTGAATCCTATTTTGTATTAAATCTAATTTTTTTCTCCTCCATTTTTCTATAATTGTTTGTGGTATATCTATACCTATAACGATATTTTTCAACTACTATTTTCATATTTGTTTCTGTTGTTCTTATTTTTGTTGAGAAAGGGAATGAGCTGGACAAAATACTTAACGGCATTTCGTCCGTTATTTTTACGTTATCAGCTCAAATTCCGCCGAGGTTGACTTTGCCTTTCATCTTTTCAGGGTCGATAAAATAAGTAGTAGTCAAGCATGGGGGGGCGATGTAATCGACGAGCCCATCCTCTCCAAATTTCATGTCTTGTTCCCATAGTAATAAAGGATTATCCCATTTGGTAATGATGTCCATGATGTTCTACTTGCTATTCGTGCTTTTTGCTATTCTTGCTGTTCTTCGTGATACAGATGATGATGACGTTGATGATGATGATGATGATGATGATGATGATGATGATGATGACGGTGATGATGATGATGGTGATGATGATGATGATGATGATGGTGATGATGATGATGACGATGATGATGATGATGATGATGATGATGATGATGATGATGGTGGTGGTGGTGATGGTGATAGTGATGATGATGATGATGATGATGGTGATGGTGGTGGTGGTGGTGGTGATGATGATGATGATGATGATGATGATGATGCTGTTATCTTAACTGCTGTTTGTATGTTACTGCCACCACCTTTCGTCCATGCCACACCTTTGTCTACAGAAAATTACAATCATTCAAAATCCAATGAAACAGTCATTAACAGTACAATGTTTTAATTATTTAAATTATTTACTATATATTTATTTATTTATTTATTTATTTTGTTATGTTTTTTTTTTTTTCATTGGATTCTTCTGAAGAAAGGAATGAGAGATTTTTTCAAAGTCTCTTTTGCTACTGATGCTACTTTACTTATGATACAGATGTTGTTTTCGTTGTTAGGTTTGCTGTTCGTACCGTGTTATTTCTGTTGTTGTTGCTATTGTTGTTGTTGTTGTTGTTGTTGTTGTTGTTGTTGTTGTTGTTATAAGAGTTTCAGTTTACATTGACGTGGTTGACGTTGTTTATGCCTTTGTTGTTCTTATTTTAATCATCATCATCATCATCGTCATCACCATTACCACCACCGAAACCACCGCCACCACCAACAACAACAACAACAACAGCCATCCCCGTCTTTATCATCATCGTCATCACCAGCACCATCGCTATCGTCTTCATCAACACAACAACCTTTATTATCATCGTCGTTGTCGGCGTCAACATCATCATCATCATCATCATCATCATCATCACTATCATCGACATTATCATCATCATCTTTGATTTTCGACAAAGCCGACTTTGTTCAATTTCTCCAAGTGCGAAGACTTTCCAATGTTGATGAGAGAGAGAACGACAGACAGACAGAGAGATAGACAGAGGGGGAGGGATGCAGTAAGAGAGAGTGGGAGGTAGAGAGTGGGGGATACACTAGGTGTGGTAGAAATACAATTTATTTGATCATTCATCAAGCTGAAGATGTGTTCTAATATCTCTAAAAATAGAAATCAAACGAAACGAAACAAT
>NC_068982.1:45609098-45610152 GCF_001194135.2 Octopus bimaculoides | reverse complement strand
AAATAGCCCTGAAACTCGAGTCGCCTTTATATACTTATATTTATATATTTGATCCTTTATATTGAACACTCAATATTTCATCTACATTCAATACTTTATTTCATGGTGCCATCCATTTTTATTTTATTTTATTTTATATTATATATTGTATATTATATTATATATTGTATATTCCATATTCTATACCCCATATTGGTTCTGCAGGAATATAAATAAAACATAAAAAACAGACAGTGTTGGAACTCTTTTAAACAAAATAATATATATATATGCATATATATGTATATAGGTATGTATGTATGTATACATATTCGTGTGTGTATGTATGTATGTGTGTATGTATGTATGTATGTGTGTATGTATGTATGTATGTATGTAGGCATCAACAAAACCAGGGTCGGAGAAATATATGAAGAGGGGGCCACAATAAATTTGGATAAGATATACCATACAAAATAAATTCTTCATCTACTATAATCATTCTAATTATTCTCGCTCTAGTATAAAGACACAAGCAGCCTCAGGTAATTACAAACGACGCTACGATGCTGTGTGTGTGATAATATGCGACAATCTCAAGGAATCAACAATTCGTCGGTATTAACATATCATTATGGAAAAGAGAGTTTCTTTTACTTGAGAGAGAGGAACAAATATGAATGCTTATTTCTGTATGAATGGTTGATTCAGTATCTGTACAGCAACTATATATAAACAGAGAGTGAGGGTGGGGGCTATGTTATGCACACGCACACACTCATAGATGCATCGGAGTAGATGAAACAGGACAACTGATGATGGGGAATATTCTTTATGTTGCATGTATCGTTTCTCTGTTTGTTTTTTTGGGTGTTCGAAAAAAAGTTTGTTTTCTATGTTTTCGTTTTTATGTTTTCGTTTCTCATTGTGTTTAACGTTTTTTTTTTATGCCCTGCACCCATATATGCATGTATATATACATATATATGTTGGTATGTACATATATGTATGTATATATGCATATATTTATATATTATTTATTTTATATACATATATATATATATATATATATATA
>NC_068982.1:45607671-45608584 GCF_001194135.2 Octopus bimaculoides | reverse complement strand
GTTTGTCTGTATAGCTACCTCTACTATCACCGCTTGATAACCGGTGTTGATGTGTTTACGTCTCTGTAACAAAGAAGGCCGAACTACATCTGGCGTTCTTGATAGCCACTACCTGGAATATTTATATTCTCCCTCCGATATATTGAAAATGCTTTTAAATATGGTGCGTCTTTCATAGCTTTTAGTTTGAACCAATACCGCAGCAACTCGCCAAGTCAACAGTGTATATCCATTAAGTAACACACACACACATTCACACACACACACACACACACATATGCCTATGTAAACCAACTCCTGATTTACCGCCCACCTACCTCCCGGCAACTACTTATCAAGTTCATTCTCCTATTTAAACACTAATCATGTTTCTATGTGTGTGTACATGAGTTAGCGAGAGTCACGGACTAGGCGTCCATCGACTACGTATATATATATACATATATGTGTGTGTGTGTGTGTGTGTGTGTGTGTGTGTGTGTGTGTGTGTGTGTGTGTGTGTGTGCAAACACACACACACATACCTTTGTGTACATACGTACATACACACACACCCTACATACATTGTTTAACTCAAAGAACATCCGTTTTCTGAACATGCTTCCCACTTACGCTAAAATCTCGATGAACGTATATATAACACCAGATCAAAAGAGGCGGCAACGAAAAAAGAAAGTGAGAAGTGGTCGTTATTAGAATTAGAGAATGTTAGAGATAAGCAATGGTAGAGAAAAATAATTTTTTCTACTATAGGTACAAGGCCCGAAATTTTGGGGGAAGGGTAAGTCGATTACATCGACACCAGTACTCAACTGGTACTTAATTTATCGACCCCGAAAGGATGAAAAGCAAAGTCGACCTCGGCGGAATTTGAACTCAGAATATAAAGACAGACGAAATACCGCTAAGCATC